>NW_015170902.1:710194-762042 GCF_001447785.1 Gekko japonicus | reverse complement strand
CAACGTTAAAAGTTATAGAAGTGTTTTGCCCAGAGAGTAGCAACTGGACCTTGATACTCTCAGGAAGACCACACCATGTAAAAAGAAGGGTGTCCAGAAATTTTCCTCAAGTCTTAGTAGAAAACGGTCAATTTAAAAGAACATGGGAAACTGATTCGATAGCACCTTGACCGCGGGGGCATTGCCTAAATTCATAGGGGATTTTTTGGTATCTTCCAGAAAAGATGGCCGATGGCAATACGTTAATCTGGCTAACATAAATGCCCTTCTTTGATGGGGATCAGTTAGAGAACAAAAATAAGTAGCTGTCTGGCCCAGTGTCTGGGATAATCCCAGATGAACTGGGGAACAGGTTTTCCTGGCTGCCTCAGTCAGGTACTGAAATTGAATATCTAGAAGCCTGTGTTTAATTGTATAAAATATTGTGGAGGCAGATGATAAGTAAAGCAGGTCTAGATGTATTCCTAAGGACCTAATTCTTTTTAAACTAATTTCAGCCAATTAGGTTCATAATGATCTGTCAGCATTAAAAAGGTAAAGGAATTCGGGTCAGGATTAAACAGAAGGAGCAGCCAGAATTTGATGGTCAGAAGGCAGGCCCGAGTTTCCAGCAGCATCTGGCTGGTTTCACGACAGATCACAGTGTATGGGACTCAATTAGGGAGTCCAAGGGTGTTCCGCAAAAAAAAAAAAGGATTGTAAACCCTCTGCTGATTGGTTAATTGCGCTTATCCAAATGGGAGCACCATATAGAAATTGTGAACTAGATTTTGCATTGAAGGCTTTTAAGGCCATTGGGCCATATCTATTGCCTCTCAAGTAGAAAAAGTGGGCGATGGCCTCAACACTGTTTCTTGCTAGAGGAGTAGCACATTTGCGGTGAGTAACCCAGCTCCCATTGTAGTAGAAATTGATCCCCAAGTATTTAAATGATTTGACCTGCTCAATGGGATTTCCCTGGATTGTCCATGTGAACTGTTTCCAGGATTTAGAAAAAACTAGGATCTTTGTTTCCCATAATTCAAAGTTGTTGTTACAGTAGGTCAGGCATTGGTGTAAAAGATGCCTCAGTCTGATTCAAGAACATGAGAGTAAAACGGCGTCATCTGCATATAAAAGAACTGGGATATGGCGTTGGCCAATTTTGGGAACATGTCCATCAGTTTCGAACAATGATGGAGCCAGGTCATTTAGAAACAAATTAAAAAGTGAAGGGGCAAGGATGCAATCCTGTTTTACACCTTTGCGAATAGGGATTTTGGGGGTTAGGTTTCCCTGTAGATTGAATTTAACCTGACAACTGGTATGTGTATATAATTTTTTTAATTTAAAAAAGCAGTCTGGGATCCATATTCATTCTAGCCATCTTGTCCCATAAGAGGTAACTTGGGATTGAATCAAACGCCGCCTTAAGGTCTAAAAATCTTTACTCTTTTGATTGGATTAGTAGTTTGGATCTGAGTACAGTTTATTGTCATAAAGTGCCTTGGGTTGACAGCATTTGGTAGTATTTCTGGCAAGATGTCAGTGAGTCATGAGCCGATGTGTCAGATCATACTGATCTAGTCTGACAGTCAGGTGACTAAGATCAGTCTTCTGGAACAGTCACCATGACTCAGCTATTGTGAATATTGTAACCTGATTGGTTGATGTAAATATATATTGCAGCTTGTTCATTGCTGTCTGAGTTGGGATCAACTGTATGCGTAGCACTTTGTCACTCTGCATAGTGAATTTGCTACTAAAATTCTGTGTGACTATCTCCAGTGTCCAGTGTAAATAAATGTAAATACTCTGTATATAGATACAGAGACTCTGCTATTATTTTCGGCATTCTAAACTACCGTCATGGGTATCACTGGGGATCGAAAGGCAGGTACTAATACATGCTTGAAGTTAGAGAGATGGTGTGTATGATTGTCAGAATGCTGAAAAAGGACTGGGGAGACCCAAGTTCAACCCTCCGCGTACCACAATACTAACTGGGTGGCCTTTGTCCAGTCACAGTTTTTCATCTTAATCTACCTCGTGGTGTGGTGTAGTGGTATGGATGTCAGACAAGGATCAAGAGTCCAGTAGCACCTTAAAGACTAACAAAATTTGTGGTAGGGTATGAGCTTTCTGAAGTGAGTGGTGACCCTGCCACAAATTTTGTTAGTCTTTAAGGTGCTACTGGACTCTTGCTCTTTTGTACTGCTACAGATAGACTAACTAATGTTACCCATCTTGATCTAGACAAGGATCTTGTTGGAAGTTCCAGATGCGATGTCCCCTGTCACAGACCTCCAGACTGAGTGGCAAGAGAGGCTAGATAGCTAGACAGGCACACTGCCCTTTCTTCCTGTCTTTACTCTTCTGCCACTGTCCCCTTTGAAATGCAGATTGTGTCCTCAGGGACCATTTCCCTTTCCTTCTTCTCTCTCACTCTGTTGAAGACAAGCTCTCTTCCTGCACGCACCAAGAGAGAGACATGCGGTCCTCTCTTGGCTCCATGAGGCAGATGGGCTGCTCGCCATCTGCTTCCATCCTTTAGCTAGTAAGTTAGCAATCTATCGATCTCTGCTCTTTCCTATCCAAAGTGTACTTCTCAAATAAAGAGAGAATTATTTCTCTTCTAAACTTGCACTGTGGCTCTGTGTAGCATTGTAAACTGAGTAACCTGGTAAAGTGACACTGCTGCGTTTGTAAGCACTCTGCTAATGGCGACTGGACTAACTACACCAATTAAGCTCAACAGATCTTTCTGTTGTTGTTGTTGTTCAGTCGCACAGTCGAGTCCGACTCTTTGCGACCCCATGGACCAGATCCCGCCAGGCCTTACTGTCTTCCACCGTCCTCTGAAGTTTGCTCAATTTCATGTTCGTTGCATCGATGACACTGTCTAACCATCTCATCCTTTGCCATCCCCGTCTTCTTTGACCTTCAATCTTCCCCAGTATCAGGGTCTTCTCCGGTGAGTGCTCCCTTCTCATTTGGTGGCCAAAGTATTAGGAGACTTTGATTAAAATCCCTGCTCTGTTTTATGAAGGTTGCTGGGTGACTTTGAGCCAGTTGTGTTCTCTTTCTCAGCCTAACCCACTTGACAGGGTTGTTGTTGTGAGGATAAAATGGAGGGAGAATTATGTATTCTGCCCTGAGCTCCTCAAAGGAAGGATGGGATAAAAATCCAGTAAATAAAAATAAAGTTGCTTTTAATTCACATTAATGATCCACATAAATCAAGGAACGGGAGCAGCAACCTCTTCCTGGTATGGCTAAATCAGTATTAAGCCTGTCACGGGAATTTGTCCTACACCGAGAAAAAACTGGAATAAGAGATGAGGGCATATTTGGAAAAAAGGAATCTTGAGAGAGAAACGAAGGTCTAGGGCAGGGGTGGCCAAACATGCGGCTCTTTCACACATATTGTGTGGCTCCTGGCAGGATGGCTGGGGCAGTGGCTGTGGCCTGCCTCCCCGAACAGTCTTCCCTTCCCCGGCCAGTATTCCCCTCCTTGGGTAGGCTTGAGGGGGGGGGGGGGGAGAGAAAGAAAGCAACCTCAACTTTAAAGGCATTCTCAAAGCGCCCCCCCCCCCTGGCTTGGAGAAAGCATTTGTCTCTTTCAATATCATTGTCAATATCTGTTTTTAGCCCCTTTTGTTTTTATTTCCGGCAGTCTTACTTAATGTTCATATTGATAAAAAGCAAATGTGTGTACTTTCCAATAAAAATGTGTCCAATAGTGTTCATGTCTTGGGGCTCTGATGTTTCTTCTATGTGGCTCTTACATTAAATGCAAGTTTGGCCACCCCTGGTCCAGGGTAGAATCAGCGGCTCCCTTCTGACCTCTAGTGTTGGCAGCAGACAAGAGCAGCTTGAGGAAAAACCGTGAAAGAGAGGAAAGACCTCTTCACAGAGATTGGGCAAGGACCATATGAACCACCCTAAGATCCTTGCAGAAAGTGTGTGTCATGGGTCTTCAAGTTGCTTCCAACTTATGGCGACCCTATGAATTAACAATGTACAAAAAGTCCTCTATCGTTAACATCCTGCTTGGGTCTTGCAAACTGAAGGCCGTGGCTTTCTTTATATATCCATAGGAATAAAAAAACAATAAAACCCTGTTTTAAAATATCAGTCACATTTGCTGCCTCTAACCCCTGCTGACCCTAAATGGGCAGGAAACAATGTATGTGAACAAGATCTTGGGGTACGGGTGGACTGTAAGCTAACTATGAGCAGTCAGTGTGATGCAGAAAAGGCTAATGCAGTCTTGGGGTGTATCAACAGAGGCATAGCATACAAATCACAAGTTGTCATGGTCTCACTGTACACCTCATTGGCCAGAGCACACCTGGAGGACTGTGTGCAGTTCTGGAGGCCTCACTTCAAGAAGGATGTGAACAGAATAGATCAGGTACAGAAGAGATAAATGGGGATGATCTTGGGCCTGGAGACCAAGCCCTATCAGGCAAGGCTGAGGGATTTGGGAATGTTTAGTCTGGAGAAGAAAAGTTGGAGGGGGGGGACATGATTGCTCTTGTGGCAAAACGGGGACCCGCCCTCAGCCCTGGGAGACTAAGCAGCCATTCTGTAGCTCGCAAGCCCATTTTTGCCTTCCCACCCTTCCTGGTGGGGCTATTTCCCTTGGTTACACGCTGCCACCACTCACAGAATGGACATCGCCTTCCTAGAGGGACAGTGAGACCCCTCTGGCTGATTTCTCAACCTTCGGAAGTTGGTACCACAATCATTGGGCGCCCCCTGGAGAGTTGGCAACCCCTGATTTGGGCCCGTTTGGGTTCCCTGGTCTCCCTTTTGCTTCTGGTAATGTGCCGAGCGGGGAGGACTAAGTGGTCAAGGCACACTAGGTCTTAAACTCAAAAAAGGTTTATTTGAACTATATACATATTAGGCACAGAACACATGCACATCAACACAACCTGGGCACAGAAAACAAACAGGATTTAAAACGCCATTCCTCTGTCCCCTACACACGCCCTCTTTATCTCTGGAGGTTGTGGGCCTCAGGATGGGATTTACTTTCCCACTCCTGTTGTTGTGGAGAAACCCCCAGCCCTCCTCGGGACTGGTCACTTGTACTGCTGCCCTCCTGGCTGTCCACCACGGTCTATAGTGGCCTGGATGCCCTGGAGTCTGTGGTAACAGGAGCCCCACCTGTACACTCCCTTGAAGCTGCCGTCCAAGCAGAGCCAAAGGCCAGACTAGGCTGAGACTGAACCCCCCCCCCCCCTCAGGAACCAAAGCCTTTATCTGCCTGGCTCCGCCCCTGGGGTGTGTCCATATTTTCCCACTCTTTTCCCTAAAGCTTCTGGGAAGTGTAGGCAGGGAGGTATAGCAGCTCCACTGTTCCCTACGGAGTACCTCCCCCCTCCTAAGGACTACCAGGCTGGTATTCATTTTAAAATACCACTGCCTGGCAGCCATTTTAAAATACCTCTGCTTGCCTCTGCCTGGCAGCCATTTTGTTACAGCTGTCTTGAATAGGGTTCCCAAGTCGAAAATACTCACCGACGGGGGAGCCTTGGCTGGCTCCGGGAGCTGTCCCTGGATGTGCGCGCTGCCAGCACATCACAGAAAGTGGCGTGCAACGTCTACCACGTTGAGGGCGTGGCCACGATCCGGGCCACGCTCCCAACGTGGTCGATGTGCACGTCACTTCCTGTGACGCTACGCTTTGGGGGGCGGAGTTCCCCCCAGGGCCCGATTCCGCAGTGGCGGAAATTGGGGCTCCGAAGCGGGGGTTTACCCGCCACCCGCCCCCACTTGGCAGCCCTAGTCTTGAAGTATTTGAAGGGCTGTCAGAGGAGGGCAGGGAGATGTTCCTTATAGCAGCAAAGGAGAGGACTTACAATAATGGGTTTAAATTAAGGGCGGGAAGGTACCAGCTGGATGTTAGGAAAAACGTTTTTACAGTAAGAGTTGTGCAACAGTGGAATTGGCTGCCTGGGGAGGTGGTGAGCTCCCCCTCCCCCGGCAGTCTTTAAGCAGCAGCTGGACAAACACTTGTCAGGGATGCTTTAGGGCAGGAGTCCCCACCATGGTGCCCACCAACACATAAGAACATAAACACAGTGGCCAAAGACACCAGGTGCCATCAGGAGGTCCAGCAGTGGGGCCACCTTTTCTGGCACCCACCAAGTGTTTTTAGAAAATGGGTGGGGTCAGTTCAGGCTTCTGCCCAACAAGGCTTCTGATTGGCAAAGCAGTATTTTTTTAAAAAAATGTTGCTTTGGCAGCAGCTGCCACCACTGCACAGGGTTCTTCACTGTGTGACTGAATGTAAGCTTCAACAGCCATTTTGTGGCTTGCTCTGACTCCTGAGACAGCCATTTTGTGGCTGAGCTCACCATGCTGAGTCATTATGCCAAAGGTTGGGGACCCCTGCTTTAGGGGGTTGGACTAGATGGCCCGTCATGGCCCTTCCAACTCGATAATTCTATGAAAAATGGAAAAGGACAAGTGTGAGACAGTTATGAAACAATGAATGAGAATGAGCTCGGTCAATAGAGAGTTATCTGATTCATAATAGGAGCCAGTTCTGGAACGATCTGCTCACCCCCTCCAAAATGCAACCAGGTTTAATAAACTGCTTGTGCGTCTCATGTTATAGTTAAATAAAGAAGAAGGTTGGATAAAAGCTGGGATTTGGAGAGAGGGGCTGGTGTGTTTCTAAGGGGGCTGTGTCCCCAGTAGTGACTGGCCTAGGAAGGCAAATTCCTTAGGCTAATGAGATGCCCATTAAAGGCTTTGACATTTGCATTGTAGGCGTTTAGAGCTTGGACTTTTCGAACACACAAGCCAAGGAGAGGACGAAGGAGGAGGATTGGTTTGTTAGCTCTGGCTGTCACAAGACCCTTTCACTCTGCATTAAGAGAGCCTTCACCTCACTGTGGTTCCTTGGGGGAAAGGTGACATTTAGGCGTCTCTCTCCCAAGTAAAGCGGCCAGGTGGCCATGACCCTGGCCTCAACCTTCAGACTGCCAACAGCCCTGACAAGAAGAGGGCCAGTGTTCCCAGGCCAGGGAAGATGTGGTGGACAGATGTGCCCATTGGGAGCTTGCACGGAAGACCAGTGCTATTCTTCCTCTGTACAACCCTCAGTGTTGCTGCCTTGGTCACGCCCCAAATGCAGTAGTAATGAAGGACAGGCTCAGTTGGGGCTTTCTTGCATGCACAGCAACGCAGGAAGCAACAGCAGGCCCCTCTGAACCGGCAAAAGGCCACACCCCAGCCTCCCAAGCTTGGCCCAGTTTGAGAAGTGGTGAAGGAAAAGGATTGTGCCCCCCCCCCCGATGAACTTGGCCCTTTCACCTGGAACAAGCATCTGAGGAGCTCCTTGCTTTTAAGCAGGGCTATTTTGGGGCAGGAACGCACAGGAACGGAGTTCCGGCTGGCTCCCAAGTTGGCCACGCCCAGCAGGAACTCATTAGCATAATAGGCCACACCTAACAGCAGAAACTCATTAGGATTGGCTACATTAGGGATGTGTGGCCTAACATGCAAAGGAGTCCCTGCTACAAAAAAAGGCCCTGGGTTTTGACAACAAACAAGGTAAACAGAATAAGAAGCAAAAGGTGGGTGTGGCTGGACAACCACATGCAATGTGGGGGGTGTGGCCTAATATGCTAATGAGCTATGCTGTCATGGGTGTGGCTGGATATGCTAATGAGTTTCTGTTGTTGGGTGTGTCCTATTATGCTAATGAGTTCCTGCTGGGCTTTTTCTACAAAAAAAGCCCTGCTTTTAAGGCAGCAGCATGGAGGAGGTGGCCTGAGCTGAGCCCTGTGCCCAAACCAGGGATGCTGCCAGACAGCATCTTTCTCTGGCAGCCTGTGGTTATTTGCAAGCAGTGTGTGTGCTTGGGGACTGGGGGGGAGAAGACTTAGAAACAAAGCAGTCTCTGGCCTAAAGGGCACTGCTGCTTCCCGCGCAGCTGTGGAGTCAACAGTTAGAATGTCAGCCATTTCTAAAGCAGCTGAGCCAGGATTGCCTCAAAACGCTTGCAAATGCACAACCTGGCAGGAAGCAGGGATTTGGGAAGGCACAAAAGCTGCTCAGAGCCTTTGGAATGGACAGATCAGGCTCATGGCAGCCTGGCACCCAAGGAGAGCAAATAAATCCAGCCAGGATGACACACTAGCAAAACCCACTCGTGGGGAAGGCTCCCCATTAACACTGATTGGAGGCGGCATCACCTTCCCTTGCCTCGATCCCAGAGGGAGAATTAAAGAGGGTGGGGGGGAGAGAACATGACGTCAACTCTGGAAAGAAGACAAGCGCTACAGTTGTCCGAGTCAGACAGCAGCTTGGCGTGTGCATTGCTAACGCCACCTCGGAAAGGGAAAATTAAACAGGTCTTTGGAGAGCAGCGTTCCTGCAAAAACAGCAGCCAGAGACAATAACAGACTCACCTCCAAGGCTACAAACCCAGCCAGGACTGCAACGCCTGCTGCAGGACACCCCCCCACCCCAAGAAATCCTGGCTAATGGAAAGAAAATTTGGGAACATGTTAACACAAGCAGGCAATTAGGTCCTCCCTTGGGTCCTCTTGGCACAGGTAAGCGGGTGCAGTGAGAGCAGCCGCCAGCAGTATGGAAGTCACTGCTTGTCAGAACAAACAATGGTGTGTGGGTGGGGGCTGTGTCCCCCCCCACTCCCCTGCATCTCAGGGGGACACAGTTTGTGACCTGCCAACCATGTGTAGGCAAGGACAAATCAACCCTTGAATTTACCAGAAATCTTCCTGGCAGGCTGTGGATGGGAAAGAACTAAGCCCCAGCTATACTCCAGCCTGGGCCAAGGCAAACATGGCTGCTGCCTTCTCTGACACTGCTGCAGCTGGCTGGGTCTAAGCCAGGCCAGGTTACTCCTGGGCCATTTTAAATTCATGCTGCCCCTGCTAACTGGAGAGTTTGACCCTGCTGCTCACCACCCCTTTCCCATGGGGTTCAAACCCCACCACTGCTCCATGAACCAAGGTTCAGTTCCCTTCCTCATTGTGCTGGATATGAGTTTTTGCTGGTGCACAAGCTGTGATTGCGTGGGTGTCTTTTTGAAGCCCTTTTATCTGTTCTAACCCGACCGCTCAGCAATTTCATGGAGTGCCCACAAGTTCTTGTATTGTGAGAAAGGGAGAAAAGTACCTTTCTTGACCTGCTCTATCCCATGCATAATCTTATAAACCTCGATCATGTCACCCCTCAGCCGTCGTTTCTCCAAGCTAAAGAGCCCCAAGCGCTTTAACCTTTCTTCATAGGGAAAGTGTTCCAACCTTTTTATCATTCTAGTTGCCCTTTTCTGCACTTTTCCCAATGCTATAATATCCTTTTTGAGGTGACCAGAACTGTACACAGTACTCCAAATGAGGTCACACCATTGATTTATACAGGGGCATTATGATACTGGCTGATTTGTTTTCAGTTCTCTTCCTAATAATCCCGAGCATAGTGTTGGCCTTTTTTATTGCAGTCGCACACTGTCTCGACATTTTCATTGAGTTATCTACTACGACTCCAAGATCTCTCTCTTGGTCAGTCTCTGCCAGTTCAGACCCCATCAATGTGTACTTATAGACATTTTCTTTTTAATAAATGCTTTGTAACTTTTGATCCTGCTAGTGGTTCTCTGTGCCCCATAGGCCTTCACCATCTTGGACATGCTATTTTAAAAGGAGAGCCAGGAGGAAGGGGAGGGCAGTAAGTTGGCAAGTGGCTACTCCCCCAGTGGTGCACCAAGCTGTAAGCAGTGCCCACGGTAACCAGACTCTGAAGGCATCAGAATTTGGAAGGGAAGCTAGGAGCCCTGACCCTCCCAATTCCTACAAAGCTTGGGTGATGGCAGAGGTTGGAGAGAGAGAAAAAGCCCCTCCAGGTGTTGGGAAAACCCAGGACGGCAGGGTAGAACAGGGCCTGCAGGGTCAAACACAGTTCTTGGGTGAGGATGTTTAAAGTCTAAGGACAGCTCCTGAGAAGGTCTTTACATATGCTCTCACCAAACACACCTCCATAACTGGGTGTCCCACAATTAAGGTCTCCTTGGGCTATTTCAGAGTACATGAGCGAAGACAATTTTTCAGGTATTGCATTATTTTAACATGATTACATTTTAAGGATATTTTATATGAACCATGAACATTAAAGGCAGGACTTTAAAAAGAAATTTGAACAAACCTGCTCAGAGCGTTCAGGTTTAATCACATTGTGTTTTAATTGGCACACTGTAAAAATATTCTGTTACGTATGAGTTCAACAAGATACATATCTATAATCTTTGTTAAGAGTCTATAACTAGGTTTTGAAAAATGCCATTATGGTACAAGCCCCTGGGTTTGTATTGCAGGATCTCTTATTAAATTGCTGTGTTACTGTTGCACTCATGCATCACTTGGAATACTCATAAGAAATGCAATCGATTTTTAATAGGGCTGCAAGTTTCAACTGGTTTAATCAGTTGAGCAATCAATTAAGCCTTTTGTTCACTAACAGGCAAGGCTCTCAGTTCAATGGCATACCTCTGCACACCCTTGGTGGTCTCCCACCCAAATACTGACTGTAACCAGCTTGGTTTAGCCCCCAAGTCCTGAGGAGCTTGGGCCAAACTGGGCTAATCAGGCGGCTCCCTTGAGAAAGGGCAGAAAAATGTGTGAATAGATAAAGGCAGAGGAGACTGGACAATTCTGCGCAGCAGAAAGAGCCCCACCTCTCCGGTGCCATACGCAGGAGCAGAATCTAGTTCTGGCATTCCCCATCTTGAGGCCAAGAGCCGCCCTCCTTTTGCCCTTCGAGAGAGAACCTTCAATGGCCCAGTTTCTATTTTAAAAAAACCTTACCTCTCTATTTGTAGCACAAACCATACAAAGATAAGAAGAGCCTTGCTAGATCAGACCAAAAATTTAAATGGTGCAGCTGGTTTCACATCATGCCCAACAAGTAGACCTGGATGGCCTGCAAGCAGGGCTTGGAGGCCAAAGCCTTCCCATATTGCTGCTCCCCCAGCAACTTGTTCTGAGGTATACTGCCTCAGAATTTGGAGGTTCCACTTGGCCAGCCTGCCATTGTGGAGCCTCTCTTCCATGAATGTACCTAATTTTCTCGTTCAACTCTTCTGAATATGCAGGAAGGCTGCTGTGATGCCAACCAGGCCCAATTCCTCTGGCCCCACAAATGATTTCACTATCTTCCAGAAGCAGCAAATGAACCCAGGAGTCCTGAATGCAGCCTTTGTATTGAGGAAGGGAAGAGAATGTCCCAAATGAGAGTCCTTGGAGGGCAGCACCCATCCTTAAACAAATGGGCTGGGGAGAGAGTTATGAAATCTTACCTTTCTCCCAGTTTCTCAGAAAGGCACTGTGGGGCAATCCCCCCCCCCCGGCAACTTATAGCAACCCTGTGGGGTTTTCAAGGCAAGAGACAAACAAGTGGTTTCCTGTTGCCTGCCTCTGTGTAGCAACCCTGGTCTGCCTTGGTGGTCTCCCATCCAAATACTAGAACCAGCACTGACACGAGGCTGAAGTTGGTCCCTTATTCCCAGTTCCGTTGTTGTTGTTGTTCAGTCGCACAGTCGAGTCCGACTCTTCGCGACCCCATGGACCAGATCACGCCAGGCCTTCCGGTCTTCTGCCGTCCTCTGAAGTTTGCTCAACTTCATGTTCATTGCATCTATGACACTGTCTAACCATCTCATCCTTTGTCGTCCCCGTCTTCTTTGACCGTCAATCTTTCCCAGTTCCTTATTCATCCAAAAACAGTGAGGAGAGTTTGAAAGCTCTGAACCCCAAGATAATTGGACCTCTAAACTTCATACTCCTGCCAACCTAGCAGTTCGAAAGCAAGAAATTGCAAGTAAATAGGTACCACTTCGGTGGGAAGGTAACAGCGTTCCATGCGCCTTGGCGTTTAGTCAAGCCTGGCCACATGACCACGGAAACGTCTTCGGACAGCGCTGGCTCTTCGGCTTTGAAACAGAGATGAGCACCGCAACCCTAGAGTTGGACTCGACTGGCTTTCGAGCAAGGGAACCTTTACCATTACCTTTTGAACTTCATACACCCACATGTTCAGTGAACTCTCCCCTTCGAGGCAACATATGCTGTGTCCTGGTCCAAAGCGCGGTTCTTGTGCCAGCTGCTCCAAAGTGAGGCACCCCCAGGACAATCAGACAGACACTGGGACCAAGCTGCACCCCAAAACAATCTTTGGACCACCCCAAAGGACTGTAGGTCATCTTCCAGGGGACAGTCTCCAGAGCGTGGGGATGTGTCAGTTGGGGTGGTCCAAAGATTGTTCTGGGGTGCAGCTTGGCCCCCAGTGTCCACATGTGTGATTGTCCTGGGGGCATCACACTTTAGAGCAGCTGGCACAAGAACCGTGCTCTAGACCAGGACATGGCATGTCGCCTCGAAGGGGAGAGTCCACCGAACCTGGGAGTGTATGACATGTGGCGGTCCAATCTTTATTTTGGGTATGTAGTGGGAAAACAGTCAAACCAGTTCCTTATTCAAATCTTTTTTTCAAATACAAGCTTCTTGCGTGCACCTGAAATAGAAGCCTGTGGCTCCGGAACCAGTATTTGGACCGGGCACCACTGTATGTCATCTTGCAGGGGACAGTCTCCAGAGCGTGGGGATGAGTCCTTTGGGGTGGTCCAAAGATTGTTTTGGGGTACAGCTTGGCTCCAGTGTCTGCTTGTGTGATTGTCCTGAGGGCGCCTCACTTTGGACCAGGACACGGCATATGTTGCCTCGAAGGGAGAGTTCGCAGAACATGGGGATGTATGAAGTCTGGGGGTCCAAATCTTATTTTGGGGTTCAGAGCTTTCAAACTCACCTCACTGTTTTTGGATGAATAAGGAATAAGGAATGAACAAGGAACTGGGAACAAAGAACCAACTTCAGCCTCGTAGGGCTGACCCTGCTTAGCTTCTGAGATCCGGCTAGTCTGGGAGGTCCAGATTAGGCATGGGGTATCCTCAAGTGGTTAACACGCTGAACTGCAGGCTGTGGAAGATCGGTAGTTCAGCAGTTCGAGACCCGGGTGTCGCATGACTGAGTGAGCTCCCGTCTCTAGTTCCAGCTCCTGCCAACCTAGCAGTTCGAAAGCAAGAAATTGCAGGTAGATAAATAGGTACCACTTTGGTGGGAAGGTAACAGCGTTCCGTGAGCCTTGGTGTTTAGTCATGCCGGCCACATGACCACGGAAACGTCTTTGGACAGCGCTGGCTCTTCGGCTTTGAAACGGAGATGAGCACTGCAACCCTAGAGTCGGATTCGACTGGCTTTCGAGCAAGGGAACCTTTACCTTTTATCCTCGAGTCCAGCACTGGCTTTTAACCTACCTGCTGCCTTGCCGCCTGCCAATGTTTCCTTTTATATTTTTTGTGATTTACAAGTGCTAGTAATATCCATTTACTACCACCCTGATAGGAATTTAAATATTTTTCTCATAATATGCTGCCCCAAGTTTGTTAGTTTTTTTTTACTTTTCCCCAAGAAACCAAAATATCTGTTCATCAGTAGCATTTACACACAGAGATAAGCACAGAAGATTCAAATCCAGACGCAACTTAAAAGAGTACAAATCAGGGGAGATCACCTGAAATTCAATACTTATATCTGATCAAACTGAAACAGAAAATTTTGTCCCATGAGATTTAAAAAGTCAGCACATACACGCTGTTGTCACTCAAGGGTGCATATCCTGACAGATCCAGGGCTGGATGGGAAAGTTTGGACTCGGCTTTGTTCACCCTGGCACCATTCAGAAGTCTCTAGTCCTTTTCTTTGTGAAATACCCTTTCACTTATTTCCGTAACAAAAGGAAATAGAGTTTAAAAAAAAAAGAAAACTGGAAGTCAAAGAAGCTGACAAGATAATGCTACAACAAAGTCAATTACTGATTTTTAAAAACAAACAAAAAGCCCTTAGTCCCTTGCATAAAATGGCTGTTGCAGTGGCGTGGGGCAGGGCAAATGCAAGGAAACGTGTGATGTGTAATTCCCATTCCCATTGTGCTGTAACAGGGAAACCACACACCCATCCCTGTGCAGAAGACTTAACAGACTACTGAATTCAAATCAACCACTGGCACTGAAAACACAGGCCCCATTTTAGGCTACCTTCCTGATTTGTTTTGCAGAAGCCCTGCTTCTTGTAGTCTTTAAGCACTGAATCATTTGTAAATCTGGGAAGGACGGATTTTTCTATCTAGGCGAAGATGGCAAAATAACTAGATAAGTTCCTCAAGAGCAGAAGATGAAAACAGGTGGCCCCCTGATGAAGGGAGGACAGGAAAGGGGGGCCCACTGAGTGCTGCCGTCCAAGCAACCGAAAAAACATAACAAGCAGGACTGACTGCTTTGTGCTCTCTCACAATGCAGATGGGTGCTCAAACTGTCAACCTGTCATGTCAAGCAGATTTAAGATCATCAACAGCACCCTCTTCAATTAAAAAGGCAGGTGATCCAATCAAATATAATAACTAAAAGGCCTCGATCAATTCACCTTTCACTGGTCAGCATCAATACAGTCTAGGAGGAGTAATTGGTGATCTCAAAAGGAGTCAAGATGTGTACATTTCTGATTTTTGGAGAAGCAAATCCCCCTCTCACGTTCAGAAGAATCAATGATTTCACAACGTGGCAGCTTTGCTCAAAAAGGAAAAAAAAAAGGCAGCAAGCTCCAGAGAGAGAAGCCACAGATGTGATACTTCTGCTTGCCAAGATCTGCCCCTGGCAAGAGCTTCACCACTACAGCATCAGCCAAAGCTGTGCCTTGCTCAGACCAACTTGTTTTCAGGTCCAAGTGCATTCATAAGGCAGGATTCAGCCAAGCATTCCTCTTTCTCCCCAAATCTTCTGGTTATAACCATCTTTCATATTAGAGATGATCAGCCCATCAAACTTCCTCAGAGACCTTGAGCCTCTCAAGCCCAGCCTACCTCCCCAGGCTGTTGTGAAGGGGAAATGGAAGGGGAGCACGTGGGAGGAGGAAGAGGAACAGGGTTAAAGCTTCACAAAAGTAAGTAAATGAGCCAGCCTAAGATAGGACTGCTAGACCTTAACATTTGACCCTGAAGTTTCAGGGTCTTCAAGAGAAACCATTAAATGTGAGGGGCAAAGGTGATATCCCATGGGGCCTATCTCTACTCTCCCCTTGCCCACATTCATTGTTTTTATTTGGAAAAGCTGTTTCTCCAGAGACTTGAGAAAGCTCACAAAGCAGAAATGCAATAAAGTCAAAAAACAAGAGACCAGGACTTTTGTAGAAGATTTTAACTGGCTGGCTGGTTATAAACCACTCCTGTTTCCGCATGTGTCCTTAGGACTTCATCTGTTTCTGTGGCAGAGAGTTAGCAGAGAAGCATGGTGCATTTCAGAAAGCCTTGGGGACAGAGACAGTAATTCTGCTCCCTGTTCAGACAGGGGCCACCCTTAAACTCCCAGGCTTTGCCCCTAGGATATGCCTGGCAACTATCCCTTGGGATGCTTTATACACAGGCATGCCTTTCAATGTTGTTTAGGCAAGCACCCCTTTCACTGTCAGAGGCTATCCTGCAGACAGAGCCAGACCAAGGATTTTTAAGCACCCTAGGCAGAGACTTTGCTGCTGCCACCGGCCTCCATCTCCTTCACTGTGGGGAAGCCACACCCACTCAATTCAATTTTATTAGATTATGGTCCACAACCAGATCCAGTTAAAAAAACAAACATCTCTCTCTCTCTCTCTCTCCTCCTCCACCCCCTCATACTGCCCTCCATTGGGCTGTGACTAAGGTTGTGACCTACCCATGTGGCATTCCCTAGCATCATGACATCACCTCTGGCATCAATCAGAAGGGACATTAATAGGTTAGGGCAATGCTCCAGCATATGTTGGAAAATCTGCGGTTTGTCAATCACAAATAGCAATCATAAATAGCAAACCTGGCTTGTCAATCATAAATAGCAAACCTGAACATTCAGGTGTCAATCAGCAGCACAGGAACAAGGGGCCTCTCTCAGAAAAGTAGGGAGTTTCTGTACTTACTGTCTGGGGACACACAATTATATTTTTATGCAACTCAAAAACCCCAAAACACTCCCCCAAATGCCTTGATGAAGACTGAGCATGCTCAATGCTTTCCAGAAGGAGACAAGGGAAGCAGAAAGAGAAATCAGCCTGTTCACGCTTTTGGGGGGGGCGGCTTCCCAGAAAGGATAAGCCCCCCCCCTTCAAAAAACAAAAGAAAACAAAACAAAAACCCTCTTCCATACAGCATGGGGGAAATGGAAAAAACAGCCCCATGGTACAGCTGAGATTCAGAGCTAGCTGGGCTTCCTCTTTCCAAGAGCAGACTTCAGCAGTCAGCATTATAATAATACATTATAAAAGATGCTTATGCTGCCTCTCCAGAGACCTACAATCTCACTACTGCATAAGACTGCTGAGGTTCAGGAAGACCATAGCAGGAAGTGACTCCTCTTACTCCAGCTCAGCTGTTTGGTACTACTGGACTCCCGGAAAAGGGGACATTCCAAACTGTTCAGCTTCCCCCACCCCCCTGCAAGTCCTCACTAGATCCTACCTTTCACTACTACATTAACCATCTAATGTACCAGAAAAAGAAAGTGGTCATTTAATAAGAGTTCATTGTTGTGCCTGGTAACTAGTCCTTTTTACAATTTGCCTTTGTGGAAGTGCACTTGCAAGTTATTCCAATGGCATTTTTTGTTTTAAGCATCAGAAAAACTCACCAGTGGCTCTTTGGGAACTGGCAACAGATGCCATGACCCACTTTCCAGGATTTTTAGCATACTCCTAGGTGATGCACAGCTGAAGTCCTTCACTGTTATTGGCACGTGACATGTGGGCACCTCCGTTTTGAAATCAAGTGGCAACATCAGAAGCTGCTCAGATTGGCATGACTGAATTTCTTCCTACTTGCAGCGGCCATAACGCCAAGTGATGAAATGACCAGCAAGGAAGGGCAAGCCCCAAAGAGTCATTCCAACAATGCAGCAAAGCCACAGGTCAACACTGCCTAGAGAAGAAATAGCTCCCTTTCACCCAAATCCTCCTTTGCAAACAAGACCACTTATACTCTGAGAACTGCTTGATAGTTGGTAGGTTGGATCCAAACTCTTACCAAGGGTCAGTATTGTCTACTGATTGGCAGTGCCTCTCCAGGGTTTCAGCCTTTCACATTACCTGATCCTGCTCAATACTTTTAGCTAGAGGACTGAACTCAGGGCCTTCTATATGCAAACCATATGCTCTACCATGGAGCCATAGTCCTTCTCATAACAAATCTATCAATACTAGTACTAGTACTAGAGAGAGGCTCCTCTTAGCTACTGCATTTTATCCCACCCTCCTCCTAAACAGCACAGAATGGTACACACAGTTCTCCTGCTTCATCCTGACAGACTGTGGGGTAGGTTAAGGTAAGAATAACGTGAGAACTACATAATACGTCACCTCTTTGATCAGACACAGTCTTAGAGTATTAGTTGTTGTTGGGACCAACAGCAGGTGGTGGTGGGGGGACAGTTGCCTGGTTTGTTTACTTCTTGGAAACACGAGACTGAACACAATTAGTAGACAGATGCTGGACAACACAGACCACAGGTCTGATTCAGCCACAGCATCTTGTATTCTGATGTTCTCACAAGAACAAATTTCTCTTTCAGAAACCCAGTGTTGGAAAGGGCAAAGGCCAAGTTTCCCTTTCCACGAATACACAAGCCTGGCAATGAGGGTACAAAAATATTTTGTCATTATTTAGCTTTACACTAGTTTTTCTTTATGCTGAAAAACATATTGTTGTTCAGTCGCACAGTTGAGTCTGCCTCTTCGCGACCCCCTGGACCAAATCACGCCAGGCCCTCCTGTCTTCCGTTGTCCTCCGGAGTTTCCTTAATTTCATGTTCGTTGCATCAATAACACTGTCTAACCATCTCGTCCTTTGCCTTCCCCCATTACAAGTGCTAAAGTTCTTATCTTGAAACAGTGTCAACCTGCTCGCATCTGATACCCAGATTCCCCCCCAAAAGAATTAGGCCATAACCAGTGTTCCCTCTAAGCTGAGTTAGTGTGAGCTAGCTCACAGATTTTTAGCCTCTGGTTCACACATTTTTGTCTTAGCTCAGGAAGGATGGCTCCAGAGCAAACTAATTTATGCGGTAGCCAAATGGCTTGCTCACAACTTTAATGCTAGTAGCTCACAAAGTAGAATTTTTGCTCACAAGACTCCACTGCTAAAAGAGAGCATTGGCCATAACCTAACAGAAGCCACTGCTAATATTGAACTGGCAAGCTAAACAGAGCCTCTAAGATTACCAGAGAACAGGGCACAGCTATCATTAAACCATCAACTTCTCTGACTGCCCTCTGTTGGAGATGGGATGCTTTGTTGTTCAGTCGCACAGTCGAGTCCGACTCTTCGCGACCCCGTGGACCAGATTACACCAGGTCCTCCTGTCTTCCATTGTGCTCTGGAGTTTGCTTAATTTCATGTTCGTTGCCTCGATAACACTGTCTAACCATCTCATCCTTTGCCGTCCCCTTCTTCTTTGATCTTCAATCTTTCCCAGCAGCAGGGTCTTCTCCAGTGAGTGCTTCCTTCTCATTTGGTGGCCAAAGTATTTGAGCTTCAACCTCAGTATTTGTCCTTCCAGGGAACAGTCAGGGTTGATTTCCTTTAGGATTGACTTATTTGATCTCCTTGCAGTCCAAGGGACTCTCAAGTGTCTTGTCCAGCACCATAGTTCAAAAGCATCTATTCTTTGGCCAACTCTCGCAGCCATACATTACTACTGAAACACCATTTCTTTGACCAAAGGACTTTTGTTGGCAGGGTGATGTCTCTAGTTTTTATTATGCTGTTAAAGTTTGTCATCGCTTTCCTCCCAAGGAGCAGGCATCTTTTAATTTCATGGCTGCAGTCACCATATGCAGTGATCTTGGATCCCAGGAACGTGAAGTCTGTCACTGTTTCTACGACTTCTCCTTCTATTTGCCAAGGAGTGATGGGGCCGGATGCCATGATCTTAGTTTTTTTGATGTTGAGTTTCAAGCCAACTTTTGCGCCTTTTCCTATGCTGAACCAATCAGTTGTTCCGTATCCGGTTCTAACTGTCGCTTCTTGGCCCTTATACAGGTTTCTCAAGAGACATGTGAGGTGGTCTGGTACTCCCATCTCTTTAAGGACCTGCCATAGTTTGTTGTGATCCACACAGTCAAAGGCTTTAGCATAGTCAATGAAGCAGAAGTAGATGTTTTTCTGGTACTCTCTTGCTTTCTCCATAATCCAGCGAATGTTGGCAATTTGATCTCTCGTTCCTCTACCTCTTCGAAACCCAGCTTGTACTTCTGGCAGTTCTCTATCCATGTACTGTTGAAGCCTAGCTTGTAGGATCTTGAGCATGACCTTGCTAGCGTGTGATATGAGTGCAATTGTGCGATAGTTTGAACATTCCTTGGCATTGCCCTTCTTTGGGATTGGAATGTATACTGACCTTTTCCAATCCTGTGGCCACTGTTGTGTTTTCCAAATTTGCTGGCAAATTGAGTGCAGCACTTTAACAGCATCATCTTTTAAGACTTTGAATAGCTCGGCTGGGATACCATCACCTCCACTAGCTTTGTTGTTAAGAATGCTTTCTAAGGCCCATTTGACTTCGCATTCCAGGATGTCTGGCTCAAGGTCAGTGATTACACCATTGTGGTTGTCAAGGACATTGAGGTCCTTCTTGTATAGTCCTTCTGTGTGTTCTTGCCATCTTTTCCTAATCTCTTCTGCTAGGTCCCTACCGTTTTTGTCCTTTATCATGGCCAGCTTTGCATGGAACGATCCTTTGATTTCTCGAATTTTCTTGAAGAGATCTCTAGTCCTTCCCATTCTGTTGTTTTCCTCTATTACTTTGCATTGTTCATTCAGGAAAGCCTCATTATCTCTCCTTTCTGTACACTCCCTCTGTCCCATGCATAATTTTATAAACCTCTATCACTGCTCCCCACCCCCCATTGTCTCTTTTCTAAACTAAAAAGTCCCAGATTCTTCAATCTTTAGGAAAGGTGTTCCAACCGCTTAATCATCTTGACTACCCTCTTTGGTAGCTTTTCCAGCTCTGCAACTGGGTGCCTTTGGTTTGATCCATCTAGATAATGCTTATGTTCTTACAAATAGTTTGCCTGAAACAGGCTATTTTTTGGAAGCAATACTCAAGTTACAAAGGTTTGTAGGAACTAGGGAAGTAGTCCAATCCTGAGCCTTGGCAAAGAAACCACGCAGGACGAAGATGAACCTTTTGCTTTTACCCAACTTTATGCCACCCTCACTCAAATTTCCAAGTAAAACACACAACTGTTGATTGGCTAGAAAGAATTTATGATTGCTTTGAAGTTTACACAGTAAAAAGGACCCCTTTTTTAAAAAAAGACATACATTACTAACAGTCCCTCGAGTAAAAGAGAGAGACAGAATGACGGATCAAAGAGATTACAAAAGCCACAAAAGCATTTGAATTAAAAAACTGCAACTATCAAGAGATGTTAAAAAATATGAACACAGGCTGCCAAATTCTGAAGGAGGCTGGCTTTATGGATGGTCAATAACATTAAGCTCACTCCTCACCAGGCAACCAGGTTGAACAGAAACATACATGCTACTGGCCTTGGTGCTGAACAAGGGAATGGTAATTATAACAAGTATTAATAAAATGGAACCTTTTACTATTGGATGCAGCCTTAAGACCAATTCATGCTGTCTGAGTCTACAGTGACAGCCAGTTTCTGAGAATACTGTATGTGCAGACAGTACCATGTGCCTCATCACCAGCAAATATGTGAAAACAAACTAATCAGGCTGGGAGATCACAGCACTGGCAAGGAGCATGTATGAACCAGGTTCTTGGTCCAATAGTCTTTACCACCACTAAGCTTCAAGGAACTCCACCCATAACTGTTTTCCCCACCCATACCAAGGCTCACCTGGTGGGTCTATTCTAATGATATCACCCCAGACAGTAAGGAGAGTTATACCCTTCTGAATCCACTGAAGTCAATGGGCTTAGAAGGGTGAACCTTTGCTTAGGATGGCACTGTAAATCAGCCATTTGGGGGATTAAAAAGGAAGCTTCCGTTAGCATTTGATCTTTATCCTGTACGATACATTTGCAATAATTACTCATAAATATATTTATGTCATATGAAATAAGGCACTTACAAAAATCACCTATCATTCTAGACAGGAAGGAAAACATTGGTTAGTATATTAAATCAATTAAACGAATCACGTTAAGAGCTGAAATAAAAAAATCAGATCCCCAATCACTACTCCTCTAAGTCCACTAGTAGACTTGGTGAAAAAAAGATGCATAGAAAAAAAAATCAAAGACAGCATTGCATGACAGTCTCTGAAGGCATGGCAACCTGTTAAAACACACAGCCTCCTTTCCCCAGGCATGGAGTTCAAAGCAGGCACATTTTAAAGCAATACCCATTTCTACCAAAAGGTTGTTGGACACCACTTTGTGGCCTTTGGGGTCTCTGAAGGATTCCTCTCCCTGAATCTGATCAGCTGAGGTGGAGAAGGGAAGGTGAGAAAAGCTAGTGACTGTAGGAAAAAAGGTTTCAGAACCAGCAAAAGACAGTGAGTCGAGAATTGGAGCGTGGGGGGGGGGGGGGGGGGAGAGAAAATACGCAGAAAGGGAAATTTTAAAGGAGGAGAGACGTGCCCTGACTGCTTTTTATTACTATTTAATCTACAAACATGCACAGTTCATATTTTTATTCTGTATCATTTGAGGACACCACCTCACACCCTGGCTTTGAACAGCTGGTGATCAGCTCAGATTGAAGCAGCCATTCTGCACACCACTGGGGTGGGGCAACATCTCCGGCACACTAAACTACTCCAGTCCCCAGGAACAAAAAGGAAGGCTCAAGCGCATTTGTGTGCACTAGTCTGCACAAAGCACTATTTGTTCCTTTAGACAAGAACCCACAGGCAGACACGATTCCATCATCGTTAACACTAGTGCAAAGCAGCCAGTTTTGTCACATAGATCCTGAGGGCCTGGATTGGGGAGAGCTACAAGAACAAAACAAACTTAAAAGTCACTGCATTTTACTCTCAGGAAGCTGCTAATCAGAGCCTTGAGTGTGAACTCTTGTGGTCCAAATCACAGAAGGCGCTGCACCCTCCACGGCACCTTCCTTTCATTTAACAGATCTTTTAAAAACAGGGCAGGATGGAAAGAACCAATTTTTTCAAAAATCTTGTGTGGCGTTTTGTGCAGATCGGAGTGCTTTTTACAGCTAAGATGAGAATATTCCGAGAAAAATATTGGCTTCTCTGGTGAAGTTTACAAATGAGCTCTTCCCCACTACTTTCACTGGGGGGGTTGACTAAAACAAACACCCACCCACTTTGACACTCTGGTCTCTTAGCCAAAACCAACAATATCTGGGCTATTAAGAATTTCTGGCATCTAAAACTCTGAGGATTTAAAAAAATGTAATAATATCATGGCAAAAAAAAGTCATGTAGACCGAGGTAAAGAAGTTCAAATCAGCAAAAGGGGAGGTAAGGCACCCGGAACCAGACCTTATTTATGGAGAGTATCTAGCATCATTCTAGTAGGCAGGATCCCCAGGTGCCCTTGGGATATCTTGCATCCCAGTTCTTAGATAGGCAAGCCCAAAAGAACCATTTAAAAGGCCTCACTAGAGAGAGGTATTTGTATCTAATGCTGCTGTTCTGGACTTAAAGCAAAACCTAATTCATTTTAAATTATCTAGAGGTTTTTTCGTCATGCATTCAAAGCCATTTGCCACCATCAGTCCCTGTTGACATACCACCCATGCAATTCAAGCTGTGAAAGAGGATGGTTTTTTCTTTTTGGTCTGGTAATGAAGAAGGCAGAACTAATTAAGGAAGGGTTAAAGCAAGCTAGTAAAGGCAGACTGGATGTCTATTACCAACAGCCAATTTGGTCCTCAAAGCCTCCAAGAGGTGTCTGGAGAGGAACAGTGGTCTGAGCCAACGGCTTTAATTTACCACTGGGCTCACCCTGTGCCAGAGGGTGCCACATAGTTCTCCATTTAGGGTCCAGAGAGTACACAACACCACAAGGCTATGCCCGGTGCCTCTGGGACCTTGTTGAATTGGAGCGTGGAAACTCGAACAATTTCTGAATTCAGATGACACCGCGAAGAACTGGGCAATGTAGAAATAAAGATCAATGAGGCTTGGGGGGGGGTGTCCTACCAACTTTTTCACTAGCGAAAGAGCAAGGAGGGGTCCCCTTTTGACCAATGGAAAGGCTATGCTGCCTTACACAGACAAAATAAGAAGTGATTGGATTTATACTTCTACCCAAAGGAGTTTCAGAGTGGCTTACAATCCCCTTCCCTTCCCCTCTCCACAACAGACACCCTGTGAGGTAAGTGGGGCTGAGAGAGTTCTCTTGAGAACTGCCTTTGAGAGAACAGCTCTGAAAGAACTTATGAGTAACCCAAGGTCATACCAGCAGCTGCATGTGGAGGAGAGGGGAATCAAACCCGGTTCTCCCAGATTAGAGTCCGCGCTCTTAACCACTACACCATACTGGCTCTCTGCATGGGATGGGAGGAGGCTATAGTGAGGAGGAGAACTGGGCAACAACAACGGGAAAAGCTGGTAGGATCCTGTGCACTTTGGTTAATCCTTCCTCTTTAGATAGTGTTGGGGGACTACATCAAACAACGAAGGAGGATTCAGCTTCTTTAGAAGTCCCAACTATCCTGTACAGAACACAACCCTCAAGCATCCATTTTAAACTTCTGAATGTAGCCTTTAAGAGATTGTTAATGGAGAGAAAACAGAAAATCAAGCCCGTCTACTTGCAGCATTTCCCAGTTTGAGTGGTTAAATAATCCACTCACCCAATGGCTGTTGAGTTCCCTTTCTAACGCCTGACAGGGTGCTGCAAAGGAAAAATGCTACCTGTAAATTTAGTGCCCTTCAAATGGGCGGTCATGTGAAAGAACGCTTCTCAACTACCTTGGGGACTACGATTTTCAAGTTTGCACCCCAAAATATTTAAATAGATTATGTTCTAGAGCCCTGAGAATCTGGAGCTTTGGTGTTAAGTTCTGTTTCCCTCTTTAACTGGAAAGAAGGTACATTGCAGTCCTGGCAATGAAAGAAGGCAGCCGGTTAACTGGAAGCCCTTGGAATAGCAATCTTTGGTTACTGAAGGAGAGAGAAAAGCAAGGATAGTTTTGGCAATCTGGGTGAGGGTGGTTGTTTCTTCTTGTTTTTAAAACGAGGATCCAGTGGGTGGGTGGTTAATCAGACCACTCATCTTCGTCAAACTCTGAAGAATCATCTTCCGAGTCGCTGTACTCCACTGCAATGCGGCGGGAAAGGATGGTGGCTACGTCGTTGCCCACAATATCTCGCTTCTCTTGCTCACGCTGCTCTTCTACTTTGCGAAGCTGAAATCCTGGTGAGGAAAGAGGAGGGACAGGTTACTGCGAAGGTCCTTATGGGAAACAGAAACTTTTAATGCAGCTGTGTGGAGGGCCCAGGAGGAGAGCTGCTCAATGTCTGGAAGCATAAGGAAGCAGTTTGACAAAAGAAAATGCAGACCGCTACGATGACAGCACTGGGGAAAACCCACACCCAACAGAAGCAGTAATCAGCATATCTGCCGGACCGCCCCTCCGGCATTACCCTCAAAGAGCATTATTCCCCTCGAATAGCAACACACTGATGATCCTGAGACCAAGGAGTATTCACTTGGCTTCAACCAGAGTCAGAGCCGTCTTGGCTGTGGCTCCAGCTTGGTGGAGTGCGCTTCCAAGTGAGATCCGAACCCTGCGGGACTTGGTACAGTTCTGCAGGGCCGGGAAAATGGAAATGTACCGCCAAGCATACAGGTGAGGTCAAGGAACTCCTATCCATATAGACCTTCTTACCTCTCCCTCCCCCTCTTTTCCCCTGGAGCAGCAGTATAGTATTGTATGGGCCATCTTATGAATTGTAAATGTTGGAATTGTTTTTAACGGATATATCTCAATCCTACATTATGTTCTTTTATTATGTGGTGGAACAACCCGCTCTGAGCCCCACATTAGTGGGAGAGGGAGGATACAAAACAAAGTAAATAAATAAATAAATAATGTGGTATTATCTTCATAAAGACCAATTGAAAGTCAGGGAATAGCAAGTTTCACAGAAGTCTTCCCCAGGTGAGGTGTTAAATACAAAAATGGGAGAATGGGGAGATGAGAAGGAAATGTATTGGATGCCACGAACCTGTTCCACCAGAAGAAGTGCTGTCATCTGGCAGAAGGAACCTTCTGCTGATGCAAGATGCTTGGAAAAAGTGCCTGCCATTACGGGACAGCCCCTTCCACTCGAGGACACAACCTCTGCTAGTATACACAGGAACCAACCCATGGGGTTTGGACCCAGTTTAAATTGGCAATTTCCACTGATACTCCCTTCCCACTGCATAGCCCCCTCACGTTGTTCCTCAAATTCCCCACCCCCACTCCGAACAGAATCTTGTGGGCTACAGTGGGAGGCAGCAGGCAAGACAGTTCCATTCTGATGAAGGAAAATGTAGTCTGGATCAACGTTCCCTCTAAGCTGGGGAGGCTTGTGAGCAAAAATTCTACTTTGTGAGCTACTGGCATGAAAGTTGTGAGCCAGCAATTTGGCTACTGCATACATTAGTTTGCTCTAGAGCCCTCCTTCCTGAGCTGAGACAAAAATGTGTGAGCTGGAGGCTAAAAAACTGTGAGCTAGCTCACAGTAACTCAGCTTAGAGGGAACACTGGTCTGGATCCAACCCACTGTGTTGCTGGTACAGACCTGTCTGTAATACGGCAGTCTTGAGGGAAACACATTGCAGGCTGTGCAAAAGATCTCATCAGAAGCATCCAGAGATAAAGCAGTTGCTCTCTCATTGAAAACATATAAAGCAGCAATTATTTGGCTGTATTGTTTGGGGGTTTTCAGGAAGTCCTAATAAAAAGTATTACGCTGCTGCTGCTGTTTGTGCCAGCTTGGCATATACAATGAAACCAAATCCAGAGGTCATACTAACAGTGGCATTTGAGAACCCAAAGGAGAAACACCACTCCCACAAAAACTGGTTAGAAAATGTGGCTGATTTACAATTTTAAGGGAGTTGTTGCGGCTCACTGATAGAACAACTCTTTGCTTGCAGAAGGTCCCAGGTTAAATCCCTGGCATATCCGGGTAAAGGACCAGGTAGGAGGTGATTTATTTACTTTATTTATACCCCGCCTTTCTCCCCAGCTGTTAGCAGTGATCAGAGAGGAGGAGAAGGAGGAGATTAGATTTATGCCCCGCCCTTCACTACCCAAAGGTGTCTCAGAGCGGCTTACAAACTCCTTTCCCTTCCGCTCCCCACAACAGACACCCTGTGAGGTAGGTGGGGCTGAGAGAGCTCTTGACAAAAACTGTTCTTTTTAAAGAACAACTCTTATCAGAACTACGGCTAGGGCCTTCTCAGTGGCGGCTCCACACTGATGGAATGAACTCCCGGAACACATCAGGGTGCTGCAGTGTTAAGGAAGCTTAACACTGGGAGTTTGTTATCGCCCATCAGATCGAAAGATAGAGGAGGATTATAAAATGATGAATGAATTAAAGATAGTGGCTAGACGAAATAACTGTGTCGTAACAGGTGATTTTAACTACCCACACATTGACTGGGTCAATATTTGTTCAAGTCGGGAAAAAGGGATTGAGTTTCTAGACACTCTTAATGACTGTGCTATTTCTCTAAGGGAAAAATCCCCATAAACATTGGTGGAGATCCCAGTTACCCCCCCCCCACTTGTCTCTTTTAAGCTAAATTCCCCCAATTAATTAGGAAAGTGCCTCTTTGGGTAACACAGCATGACTTATATTCTTCTCCTCTCCTCCATTGTATCCTAACAACCACCCTCTGAGGTAGGCTAAACTGAGACCATGTGACTGGTTCAAGGTCAGCCAGCAAGCTTCTGTGGCAGGGCAGCATTTGAACCTGGGTCTCCTAGATCCCAGTCCAACACTCTAACTACTATACCACACTGGCTCTCATTATCCAGGTTTAATCTCCCCTAGACTGTATTTCTGGGGTACCATTCTGAGTCAATGTTTTTATATGGGGAATATCTGCTTGATGGTTGCAGAAGTGATGGGAGAGACCTCATGGGTGGCCTTGCAGAAGCACAGGCTCCCATGTGACATCAAAGACCTCAGCCTGAGACCCTGGAGAGCTGCTGCCAGTCACACAACCCAAACGAAGAGTCAGTATAAAACAGCTTAATGTGTATCTTCTGAAGGGCTAGATTTAAACAAAGACACAAACTGTGAAGGTGTGATTGAAAGAGGATTCCCACCCTGTGGTGAAAAGGGAAGGTGGCTGGGTTCACTGAAGGCATTCCCAGCACATGCTTGCCACAGGCCTGCAACTGATATGGCCTCAAAAACCCTGCCCCACCTCCCCGCCATTGGGCAAGGAAATAATCTAGTTTCAGAAGGCAAGGCCAGGCATGTGCAGTAGGAGATGAGACTTACCTTGACGAATAGCAGAAAGCAAGTCGCTTCTAGCCTCACTAACAGCAGGCAATGAGGACTTTGGCTTGGAGGGCACCGAGTCCAGCTGTGGAAGAGCCTCTGGGCCATCCGTGCCACCAAAGGACAAAGGAGGAGGCCCAGGAGGGGGTGGGGGTGGAGGAGGGGGTGGCGCACCACTGGCTTGCTGGGGTAACATGGGTGGGGGCACAAGAGTATACTCTGCTGCTGGTGGCGGTGGGGGTGGAGGGGCAGCAAAATCAGGGTGAGGGGGAAAGGCAGGGGGCGATGGAGGTGGTGGGATCCCCACAGTTGGGAAGCCTGAAAGTGGTGGTGGTGGTGGAGGAACCCCCATCATCGGTGGCGGAGGTGGAGGTGCAGGAGGTGGTGCAAAACCCGGCCGGGCTCCTTGTGGTGAACCAATGGGTGGAGCTGGTGGAGGGTGGCTGGGGCTGACTAGGCCAGATTTCTTCAGCCCTCCAGAACTACTTTGGTTGTGTGCTGGGTAATTGCTGGAGTGGAGATTGGAGAGAGAGACAAAGCAGTCCGTTAGTTTTGTAAAGCAGCACATACCTAGACATTTGCTGTGAAGCAAAGGAAAGCAATTACTTTCCAACTTTCCTGATATTTTTTCCTGCTAGATTTGTCTAAAACAAAAGCGTCTATGTGTTATATTCTAATGTACTGCTTTGCATCTTACAGCTGGCTTTTGGAAGGATTCTCCAGGATGTTTATGGGGAAAAGGCTACCAGTATAAGAACATGCATGAACACAGCTGGTTCAAAAGATAACCCTGACAACAGGATGCTTTTAAAGCTAGTTCCAGAAAATGGAGTTGCCTGGGAAATTCTTGACTAGAGAACATTCCATAATAATATTTTCCCATGAAGGAAGCCAGAGAAAACAATTATTCCAAAATCTATCTTGCAGAGACAAGAAACACAAAATTGTCCAAAATCTACAAGATCCAGAAAACATCAGCTTTGTTTAGATTAAGTTCCTAGATCTCAAGTTAATACAGAAGTGCTGCATACACATTCACTATCTTTTTCATATAATCCTCATCTACTTTCCATACTAACTTCAGTGGTAAAATGCTTCACTTTACAAAGTTCCATTTGCTTCACAGTGGCATCACACATGCGTGATCACTGCAAAAAAGACATGACATTTTCACACAGTAGCACATACTCTTCTCCTAGGTGAAAGCTATATTCCACAAAGTATAAAGGAGATGGTGTAGAGTCTAAAGAAGCTCCTTCAAATGAAAGGGAACGTTTGTCTAACAAGCAACCATGGGGTGGGGCACCCTTGAGCCCAGTGTTCTATGGGACTGCTCCTGACCACCTACTTTGCTAACACTGAGGGGGCTTTCTGGACAGGCTCGCTGTGGTCTCAATTCAGCACATGGCTTGGAGGACTCCAGGCCCAAGCTATAACCATCTTTTCACCTCTTGTGATTTAGGGATGCTTACCTAAATTCCATTGGTGGTGGAGGAAGGCTGTCCTCAGCAAATGAAGGAGGAGATGGAGAAACTGAATCTGGCTGTGGAGGAGGCAGATAGTAGCTTGCATCTACGCTTTCGTTAGAGCCGATGCTGCCATTCTGGTATACCATATTAGAGGGGTACCTAAAAACGACCAAACGAGCAAGCAAAAAAACCCATCCTGAGCTGCACGGACTGACATCAAATAAGATCCTCCTCTTCCAAGGTTCCACGGCACCCTTCCATGAGAAAATAACTCCAAGCACATTAAGGACATGAAGAAAGGCAGGGATGTCAAGAAACATTCCCCCTCATGACTTAGGCTCCAGCTCTTCTGACAGAGATCACCAGTTACTCTGCAGGAACACATAGCACAGAGCATCGGAAACTGATGTGTATGTTCTGTTCACCATGTATACCACCATGGAATGTATACAAAAGACTTACTAAATATTCTTGTCTAGGCACTTCTGGAGTAGTAAAATTAGTCTGTTCCTTCTATTTGGTTCTGATGAGGTAGGACTGGGTATGTGTTGATTTGGGCTAAAATATAAAGGATCGGGCGGGGGGGGAGGGAAATCTCTCAAGGAAGGAAGTAGGACTAGGAATCCCTTCAGGTCTTCTTTCTAGCCCTACTCTCTCAGTCACGTCCTTCAAGAATGAATGTTTTGTAAGGCACAGGCCTTTTGGGTTTATACCAATTTTGAACGCGGGTGGGTGACTGCACGTCTGAATGCTCCTCCATGGTAAGAATTTCCTACGTCTGAAAGTTAGTATGCTGAGAAGGGCTATAGCGTAACACGCTAATATCCTATGAACAGCCTTTTTGTGTAAACATTGAGAAGAATATGATCATGCAAATGTCCACCTATAATCTCAGGTGGAACAGTCCAGGAAGGGACTCCCACATATACCTGAACACATAATTCAGCTCTTAGTTTCAAACTGCTGAAATTCTGACAGAGAGAAGATGGTAGAGACTACAGCAGCAACACTGCTCTTCCTTTGGCAATCTGATGGATCTTGCCAGCTCCTGAAACATGGAGGTTGCTTTGTATGTATTTTGCCTTTCGACAAAGCAAGCTGTTTGACTGGCCTCGGCTACATCCATTTTACCTCTGGACTTTTTACAAGGTGAGCCCCCACCCATCAGATGAGCATGTCGCTACACTTCATCAGCAAAAGAAATGCATGCACCGCTGGCTGTACTCTGCTTCAAACCATGGCTTTCAGGTTTTCACAGACAACTGTCCACACTGACTTATCAGCTAAGGAAACCCTACACATTGCAGGGAATTTGGGGTACATGTGTCACTCACATGGAACACTAGTCACAAGCCTACTGGGCCTCACCTTTTCTCTATGTAAAAGAGCACCCACTTGCCTGTGGCTCTGCATTGCAGCCTGAATGTAGGAGACAAAAAATGGGGGGGGGGGGGGGGGGAGGCAAGCAAAATTCCAGGAAAGCTTCTCCCACCATTATCAAACTTTCCAATGAGATGTCCATGGCAGGCCTCTAATAGAAACCCAGGTTCTCCAAAGTATATTCTGAAGGCCACTGACACTTTCTGTTCAAATCCAAGACATCAAATGCCAACAGACTCCTGGTCCCTCTCACTTGGGACTCGGAACAGCTATCACCATACAGAAGGAAAGAACGAGGCTCCCTCCATGATCTTTGTCTGCCCAGGTGTCACCGTCACCTGGCCTCTCCCTGTTGGGGCACAACAGTGGCCATCTACTATTGCAGGACAGATAAAAAAGGAGCTTCCAGTTTCTGTGTATTAGTTGCCTTGAGATTTGGGCTTTTGTTTTTTTAGAAAAAGAAAGATGAGATACAAGTATAATAAATGAACTTCTCCAGAAGCAAAGGACACGGCAAATCAAGGACATTAAAATATCAGTGCTTTTCTTTGCAAGAACATTCAGCACTGAGAGCAGTGGAGACAGAGTTAGGATTCCAAGAGCTCACAAACAGGCAAAGGCCATGGAGAAGAAGTGCAAAAGCCTCCTGAACATACTGGATCGCCCAAGATCACCAAGACCCAGTTGAACACCAGCAGACCTTCTGAGATAGAAGTTATTCTCTGCTCTGCGAGAAGGCAACTGGGACCCAAAAGAGGGGAATAATTTCCTCCAGATTTCAAGAATGCACATTTTTAGGAGTATTTGTCTAAATTTATCTTTAAATTTGTTTTGTTGTTGTTGTTCAGTCGCACAGTCGAGTCCGACTCTTCGCGATCCCATGGACAAGATCACGTCAGGCCCTCCTGTTTTCCGCCGTCCTCTGAAGTTTGCTCAAACATAGCATTTGTCTGAGCTGGGAATGCTTCAAGAGATTGTCTCAATTAGTGAAACAATAATTATATATACACACTCAAGAACCCTCAATGTGGGGTCCATAGGGCCCTGCATCCTTGTGAAAGTGGCAAATACATAAGTGGAAGACAAGTTATCTTGCAGAGGGAGAAAAGCAGTCAAGTAAATCTAACTCCTTCTCACACAAATTACACACTCATTCGAGAAGCATTTCCAAACCCAGCCAACACAATGTTGGAACCTGCCACCATTTTGACACAGATTAATGCATGTTAAGAGTATGCAAATTTGCTATGAGTCTCAATGCCAACGAGCTATGGCTGTGAATGACAGGCATCATAAAAAAACCTGTATCCAAGTTTCACCTGTTTGCCAAAACCATTTAAAAACATTTAAAGATATGCATTTCCAGTTCAGTGCTAGAGCAAAGAGGTGTGGGGGAAAATGTTGGTGGGCAGTCAACAGCCGCTGCCTCTGAAAAACATGATAGTTTGGCAGTTCTCCTCTAGTATTTTCAGGGGAATGGGGCCCAGCAAAACACAGACTAGACAGGGCTAGGCCAGGCCAAGTCACAGGCACAGCAATGGTCAACCTTGTCTATATTCCTGCCTTCTAAAGGTTTCTCTTGTTGCAACACAAGGAGGTGTTAAAAAATTTAAGGGAAAGCAACTTTAAGAGGTGAGTATATCAAGGAAATTCTGCTGTTGCAGAGAACAAGATGCACACAGCTCCTTCCACCTCAGATGCAGAAACTAGTATTCATGATGCTGTTGCAGCAGTTCACTTTGAACTCCAAAACCAATGCCAAAAGTTAAATCCCCAAACAAACATGCATACATGAGGAGGGAAGACAAGCATTTTCAGAAGATGTTTGAGAGGGGAAAAAATAGTTTTCAAGTATCCTAGGCTTTTAAAAAAGAAAAGGAAAACAGACTGGTTTGGGGGCTGTTTTCAGTGCTGGGTGTGTTTGCCATCTCCTACCCACTGCCACATTAATCACAAAAATTGACAATCTAAAAAGGCAGGCAGAACACCAAGGCAAGGGAATCATAGTATCATAGAGTTGGAAGGGGCCATACAGACCATCTAGTCCAAACCCTGCCTAGAGCATCTCTGACAAATATTCGTCCAGCATCTTCTTGAAAGCTGCCAGTGAAGGGGAGCTAACCACCTCTCTAGGCAGCTGATTCCACCTTTGAACCACTCTGACCGTAAAAAAGTTATTCCTAATATCCAGCCAATACCTTTCTGCTTGTAATTTAAACCCGTTGCTTTGGGTCCTATCCTCTGCTGCCAACGGGAACAGCTCCTTGCCCTCCTCCAAATGACAGCCTTTCAAATATTTAAAGAGAGCAATTGTGTCCCCCCTCAATCTCCTCTTCTCCAAAATAAACATTCCCAGGGCCCTTAGCCTTTCCTCATAGATCTCATTCTCCAGACCCCTGTTGTCCACATCCTTTTTGAAGTGAGGCCTCCAGAACTGCCCACAGTGCTCAAGGTGCGGCCTGACCAAGGCAATATACAGAGGTGCTATGACCTCCTGCAATTTTGATGCTATGGCCCTTTTAATACAACCCAAGACTGAATTTGCCTTTTTTTTACCACCGCATCACACTGACTGCTCATATTTAGTTTACAGTCCACCCTTACCCCAAGATCTCTTTCACATACACTACTCCCCAGAAACATATCCCCCATCCAGTATTTGTGCCTGACATTTTTGTGGCCCAGATGTAATACTGTGCATTTATCTTTGTTGAATTGCATCCTGTTCACAACTGCCCACTTCTCCAGAGTATTCCGGTCTTGTTGAATTTTAACTCTATCTTCTTGGGTGTTTGCTACTCCTCCCAATTTGGTATCATCAGCAAATTTAATGAGTAGCCCTTCTACCCCTTCATCCAGGTCATTGATAAAAATATTGAAAAGTACCGGGCCCCAAACCGAACCCTGCGGCACCCCGTTGGACACCTCCCTCCAATCTGATGAAATGCCACTGACCACCACTCTTTGGGTGCGGTTCCCTATCCACCGAACTGTCCTATAGTCCTGTCCACAGTCTTCCAGTTTGCCCATCAGAATGTCATGGGGAACCCTATCAAAAGCTTTACTGAAATCCAGGTAAATCACATCAACAGAGTTCCCACAATCCAGTAAGCTCATCACACGACCAGAGAAGGAACTCAGGTTGGTCTGACAAGATCTGTTGGGGACAAAACCATGCTGACTTCCCCGGATCACTAAGTGGTCCTTCAGATGCTTACAGATCAACCCTTTTAAAATGTGCTGTAATATCTTCCCAGCAACAGAAGTCAGACTGACCGGCCTGTAGTTTCTCACGTCATCCTTCTTCCCTTTCTTAAAGATTGGGATAACATTCGCTCTCCTCCAATCTTGTGACACATTCCCAGTCCTCCGGGAGGCCTTGAAGATGATGGACAGAGGCTCTGCAAGTTCATTAGAAAGTTCTTTGAGCACTCTTGGGTGCACACCATCTGGCCCAGGGGATTTGTATTTGTCCAGTGCAGCCAGGTACCTCTCCACAACCTCCCTGTCAATGTCAACTGGACATTCAGGTGTCCTGTTATATCCTATACCATCTCTAGATGGGCTCGAGTTCTGGGAGAAAACAAAGGTAAAAAGGTCATTAAGCTTGTCTGCTTTTTCTCTGTCTTCCACCAGAGTTTCTCCTTCTACTCCCAAAAGTGGTTGAATTGCCTCTTTTACCTTGCATATCTGTAGAAGTTTTTCTTATTGTAGCGAGCCCCCCTGGCCACCCCCCCCCCCCCGGCCAGACCCAACTGATATCGAGCTTTGGTTTCTCTGATGACTGATCTGCAGTACCTAGTAACTCTCATATACTCCTCTTTAGATGTCTGACCTTCCCTCCATTTCCTTTTTCTCCCTTAGCTTATTCTGAAGCTCTTGGTTCATCCACATTGGTTTCTTGGAGCCCTTACTATGTTTCTGTCTTGCTGGAATAGTGAGGCTTGAGCTCACAAAAGCTCATGTTTGAGAAGAGCCCACCCTTCACTCGCTCCTTTCCCTTCCAGCACACTCCCCCATGGAAGACTCCCATCAAGCCTCTGAGTTTGTTGAAGTCAGCCCTACGAAAATCTAACCTACGAGTCTGGCTACAAACTTCTTTGACCCCCCCCACAGCAACTGGAATTCAAGGAGGACATGGTCACTTCCCCCTAAGGTCCCCACCACCTTCACCCCATCTACCAATTCTTCCCTGTTGGTTAATATTAAGTCTAGCATGGCTGAAGAGAGCCAGAACAGATGCACTTGCTTAAACTGCCAAGCAAGTCTAGAAGTGCTCTGAAATCCAAACCCCTCCCCCTGCAATGTCACTGGAACAATGCCAGTGCTTTCTGCAGCCATGTACTAGGGCAGAATGGCAAGTAAGAACACACAGCCCAGGGCTGCTCTTCAGGTGATATTATTTGGTAGACAGAGCCTTTTTCTCAGATATGCAACCCATTCCAAGTGAGGAATGGTCAGTCTGAAAAGTACACTCAGACAGTCATACCTGGATATGCCAGCAGTCCCTAAAACAGCTTTGTGGCTCCCAAGCACCAGTGGGCAATTACAGCAGTTCCTGGGTTTGGCTTTGGAGGCTGGCTATCCTTCTGCCTTCCTTCCTGTATGTGATGTGAATTATACCCTTGGCCTTGATCATTTTCTTGTTTCAGAATTTTTGCAGAATGCGTGGGAAGTAGGAAAGGATTTTGCAGGTATGCAACAAGATGTGAATTCTCTAGAAGGCTACAAAATTGAACAGTCAGGACAGCCTAGTGACCAGTTACCACTTCCTAAGGTACAGCTACGGACCTGGGCATGCTCAGTATGGTTTTGTGAATTCTCTAATCAGACCACCCACCCTGCCATATCCAGGTGTCTTTTAAAATCCTTTCTTTGAAAGTGAGATTGAACAGCAGTCCCCAAAGCTGCATGCTGAACAACACAAGCCCCAAACGTTCCCTGAGCATCCTGCATGGTTCTTTAAATTGCAGCCACTATATGCTACTTTAAGGATGAATCAGATCTCAAGCTATATGCAGGGAGCACTTCCCTTACCTATGCTAAGTGTAAAAACATTTGTATAACTTGCCTTGAACCTCAGGGACACCACAAGGTACAAGGGTGCATATTAACTACCTAGCAAAAAAAATTCTCATTGCCAAATGGGTTACTAGGAGAATCTTTAAAGCACTGGTAGGGCTGGCATTGCACAGTGAAGTAGGAAGAAGAAGAAGAAGAGATTGGATTTATACCCCGCCCTTCACTTGGAGTCTCAGAGCGGCTTACAATCTCCTTTTCCTTCCCTTCCCCACAACAGACACCCTGTGAGATAGGTGGGGCTGAGAGAACTCTTTCGAGAACTGCTCATGAGAGAACAGCTCTGAAAGAACTTATGACTGACCCAAAGTCATGCCAGCAGCTGCATGTGGAGGAGTGGGGAATCAAACCCGGTGCTCCCAGATTAGATTCTGCACTCTTATCCACTGCACCAAACTGGCTCTTCATACCAAACCAAACAGGAGAACTGCAGACCCACACAGACAACATTCACACCAACCATGCTCTGCTTCTATCAGATCAGCTGTTACATTTTCTCTTACCCAGGTGGTCCAAATTTTTCCCTTGACTCTACAAACTCTTGTCCCATTTTCATTTTCTCCCACTCTTCCTTCCGGGTTTTGATTTTCCGTGGATTCACATTTCCTCGGTTTGGATTATCCTTCTTTTCTTTCTAGAGAAATATATATATTTAAAGCTTGTTAAAATGGGCTCAGAAAGAGATGTTTTGTTAAGATCCTCCTGTTTCATTGCATTGGCAGGAGTAAAGTCAGTCCCCACAACACTCTCAGAAAGTCCACAAGAAGCCTTCTGAAACCACATTCTTCCTTGCCTTAACATATCTGAGTAACAAATTAAAAGCGGCAAGTCTCTTCAGTGTTCCAGCATGTGAAGCTACGAGATTCTCTGAGTACAATTCAAAACTGTCCCCACTTTTCTAGAGAATTCTGTGATTGGCAGCCTCTCTTTACATAAAGTTTGCAAAATAGAGGGACATCTGCACTTTGTACAGTAGTGCTCCATTTTACTATGATTATCAGAGTAATCCACAGAATTGTTCTGTAAAGACACATGGTTATCAAATCCTGATTCTACCAACCCAATAGGTTTACATACAAAAGTGGACCACACTATAAATTTTCATGACTTATCTTCTAAAGAGCACTCTCTGTCCCTCTATACACAGCAGAGAATGGGGGGGAGAATCTTAGGGGTACACATGTCAAGCACTGCCCAGGACTGTAGGGTTCCATCCCTGCCATATGCCAACTTTCAGTGCATCCGCACATCTTAGTACACAACCTAAACTCCCTTTTGGCTACACACTGCAAGGCAAGAGCAGAAATGGCAGACAAGTTATCTTGCCGAGAAGGTGGTCCACCACTTTTGTACCTGAACAAGACTGGTAATTCACAGGGGTTTTATACCCCACTTCACTCCTCAGCAGGGACCCAAAGTGGCTTAAAATATTCTCCTCTCCTCCACTTTATCCTCATACCAATGTAATGAGGTAGATTAGGCTGAGAGTGTATGACTGGCCAAAGGTCACCAAGTAAGCTTCCATGGAAAAGAGGGGATGGGTCTCCCAAATCCTATTCCAAAACTCTAACCTAATGACTCTTAGAACACCATTGATCTAAATGACAATACTATGGCACTCAGATGGGATCTAGGTGCACTGAGCCTCTCATATATCATTATTATCATTATCATCATCATTATTATTATTATTGGCACAAGGTCACCTGTTACAAGTGGTCTTTTGGAGTGAAGGGCACTTTACATGGTCAGTATTCCCCATATTAAGAGTACAATCAGACCAACAGAAAATGGACATACCTGTAATAGAACAAATTTGCACAAGTGTCTATTTCCATCCATCCTATATGCAGAAGACTATCTCTGTTGGAGTATGCCACTGGGGAATAAAGGCCATGGGGAAAGAACTACCACAATCCCTCTTCTTTCAAATCTTACAAGACTGGAGGTTCAGATTCAGACTTACAAAGGAGCACCATGAGTGAGTGGTTGACACCTGCCCATAAACAGATGGGCTAAGGCTAGCCTCACAGTATTGCAAGAAGGTGTTTTCCTAGGGTCTGACTAGAAAATTGCTCTGAGCAGTACCATAAATGGAAGCAAGAAAGACAGTGTGCTCCATGCCAGGAAAACCACACCACCCTGCTGCTACAGCGGGCACTTGGCAGCAAAACTCTTAGGGAGTAGGTAGGGACTACATGGCAACAGGTAGCAAGGTAGCACTATGAATGCTGGAAAGGAATGAACCACTCAGGGCTTCATTTAGCCAGGTAAGAGACGCACTCCCAGGCCATTTTCCAGTGCTGTGTCCAACACTCCTCCAATTATTCAAGCATGTGATCCAGCTACAGAGAAGCAGAAACTAGTCCCAAATACCACCAATATTTCACAGGACATCCCGAAAGGATGTAGAAAAACAGCAGTGAGTCAAAAGCCCACCCAAACTCCCTCCAAATCCAGGTGAGGCCAATGCACATCTTGGGACAGTGGCACTCACTCCATAGATCACAGAGAGCCTCATTTCACAAATTCTATTGACCAAAAGAACCTCATGAGTCATGACTATTGTATACCCTGCACATCACCCAAATATGCAATTTCCACCACTTTCTCCCATCCTGCTGAGGACCTTATTCTTCAAGGTCCACTTTTCCCCACAAGTAGCGTTTCATGGATATCCTCAAAGTCTGGCATATGGCAAGTCAGACCTATCTTCTGATCCATCACATACGGAGTAGAAGCAATAAAGCAAGGAAAATACATGAGTTGGTTTTTTGTTTTTTTAAAGTTAGGTTTTAAACGCATGCACATTTGGGGACTCCAACCAAAATTCTGGCCCTAATCTGCTTCACCTTTTCCATAATGCAAGTTAACACCTCGGTTCTGTACAAGTTTGATCAAATTATTACATCCGGGTATGTCTGTACATAACCCAGATTTTTCTTCAAAGTAAATGGTTTGCAGCTCAATCCTACGGCTGCTTACTCAGAAACAAGCACAACTGTGCTAAATCAAACTTTCCCTGCTTAATCTGAAATCATGAGAACTCCAACTAGTTCTCTGACATGTTTTCCTGCCCTGACAATAGTAGTCTTATATCCCCCCCCCCTTCAAGTTTTTTAAAAATTCAGTAAGCAAAAGATGCCCTTCCTCTCACCCGATGCTTCCGCTTTTCTTTCATGATGTCCTTGGTGTCCTGCAGCATTTTCTCCTTCCAGAGATCAAAGAAATAAGATGGATCTGTGTAGAATTTAAGTGCTTCTTTGCCATCATCCCTAAGAAAAAGCACACACATGCACAGTGAAGACAGATTGTCCATAGCCTCAATAAAGCAAATTAGATACCAGGTGCAAACGCTACAGATCCTGAATGAAGATCTCTCCCACCCATCCCCAACTCTGGAAGGAGCTGAGAAAGGACTGGTATTTTCCATCTCAACCTAAACAACAAGGGTGGCTGATCTGCCTCCAAGATGCAGAAGCCAATATGACATGCTCCTCCTCTGAAGATGAAGTGAGCAGTGTAAACTGCACAATAAAGAAAAAGGAATAAGATTACACAGACGAATGCATGGGAAAAAACCCAAAATTATGTGCCGTATTTGTCACTGTGGAAGTTTATGTAGCGATTCTGACTGCTGAAAGCACTGCTGCACAAAATATATAAAACAAAGTAAACAAACTGATGTTTTCCAGTCACAACAATTTGCACAATTTCACACAGGGAAATTAGAAATAAATAATCCTGGTATGGTATGGGGACCTGTATGTCACACAGGGCTCCCCCCACCCCCAGGCTCTGATGGAGCGAGATATGTGCCTGACAGACAGGAAACAACAGCATACCTCTTTCATTTCCTGGGGGGGGGGAGTGCTGGGCCATGCCCTCACAATTCAGTGTGGCAATCGGTGGTGGGGCTTGGAGAGTCACATGCTGCTTACCTTATCTCCTGTCTGGAAATCACAGGGTACCCCGAAGGCTCTCTGTGCAATGACCGAGACCGGGGGTGGGTGGGTGTCTCTTGTTTGTAAAAGAGAGATGGGCACCTGCTCCCACACTGCTTTTGGCCAAGTTCCAGAGCTTGCTTACATTAAAATCAACCGACACAGCCTGGAGAAGCAGGTGCTCCTCTGTTCACTAAACAAGATGTCCTTGCAGAGACCTCAGCATGGACCTCATTTCTTTTGGGAGGATGTGGTCACCTAAGCAGCTTAAATCAGGGGGATTAAGCCCTAAGGCCCAAGGCGGTGGCCAATCCGCCCTAGAAAATGGAAACCAAGGTCTATCCAAGACAGCATTCAATTTCCGGTATTGGCCTCGTACCTCTGGAAGCTCACGTGGAGATCACTGATGCTTGCTTGTCCTCAGCATCTGATACTCAAGAGTGCACTACTCCTAAATACGAAAGTCCCCTTAGCCAAAGATAGCCAGAGTTTGGTCTGTTATCCAAGCATCCTACAGCCATTTTATATCCTTTGTGAAAAAGTTCTTTTGTCTTACCCAGAATAAATTGTCAAATTTACTGAGTTACACCAAGTGTTCCCCAGTCTGCTTTCTCCTTAAGAGTCCAGAACTTTATACAGGTCTGCATTGTGTTGTCTCCCCTGCCTTTCCCCATCACGTTGTCCTCAAGTAAAAAGCCCCAAACACATAGCCTTTCTACGTAGGGAGGATGTGCCAATCCCTTGATCACTCAGGAGGCTCTCTTATGGACTAGATGTGTTACTCCATTGCCTTTGGAGAGGAAGACAGTTTCAATGCAAGTTCACGACCTTATCAATCATCTGGGCAGCCTTCCCTGCTCAGTTCTGAATACACATTACCTGTAAGAGGAGAGAATGCTAAGAGGTGGTGGTGTGTTGCAAACGCTGTATGTTTCAAGGACAGGCACTGGGAGAGAGTCTCTGTCAAAGAGCTTTTGGTCCTGAGTTGTGGAGCTTTTGAAGGCTTTCCTTGTGTTAATACCTTGCAGGGACACTATGAAGGAAGAAGAAAGAAAACTGACGCTTGATCTCAAACACAAACTAGGCTACTGTTTGTTCAGTGACTGTCTTCAATGCACTCTGATAATGGTATAAATTCTTTAGTTGCCTCTTGAAGGAAGCCTTTTAAGAAACTCTTTTCACAATATCATCTGAAGCTGCATTTGAAACCTTGTTAGGTTTAACTGCTCAACTGCGTATTAATGAACCAGACCGCCTTGGAATAATTTCTTGTTTAAGCAGCAGAATGCTTTCTTTTTTTAAAGAATGCGGATGTGGAAAGCATGCTCCTCCGCCACCTTGGTCAGAGGATATCCACCTGAATTCAGAAAGTTTCAGGCAGAACTGGCACACACTTTGTTCAACTAACTGATCAAACGGCATTAAATAATAACCAAGGGACCGAGAATTATGGTTGGTATGAAGTCTGTTTTCAGACATCACAAATGAAAATTCGTTCAAAATGAGCTCCACTCACCAAAAAAAGGGGGAAGAAACCCAACCCCAAAACTGAATTAGGTAACACGAAGATTGAGCAGAAACAGTATAAAAACAAATTAAATGAAATCAATCAATTGCACATTGCATTTAAAATACAAATTTAAAAACACAGACCTTGAATTTAGCCTCTAGATTGAAAGTCACTGGACTAAGTAGTCCTCAATGTACAATATATAATACACTAGGAATCAAGGCTCGTTGTGCAATGAAATGGAACAAGCTTTAGTAAGAGGGCGTGGGAGAGTATGGCGGCCTGCATCAGCCCCCCCCCCCCGAAGCAGGGTCCGAGCGCCATGGGCAGGCGACCACTGGATGCAGGGCTGTTCCTCTCTGAAGCCGGGGTCAAGTAGGCCCCCTGGCGGGTAGAGCAGCGGCCACCTGCGTCCCACAGGGTTGGCAAGCAGGAGGCAGTTGGTGCAGCAGCGAGAGCCTGTAGTAGAGGCGGGGTGGTGGTGGGCTGCAACACGGCAGCCAGGCAAGTGGCGGCCTCCCACCACAGCAGCACCAGCCGCCCCACCTCCTCCTCGGCCACTTCGGAGTAGAGGCGCAACCCTCCGGTGCCGGTGCTCGCGTCCCGGGCGCGGGGCCGGCAAGCAGGCAGCAGTTGGTGCAGCGGTGGCTCTGCAGCAGTGAGGGCTTGTGGTGGTGGTGGGGCTGTAATGGAGCGTCTGCAGAGTGGCCTGGGCGGAGGAGAATCCTCGGGCGCCACAGAGGCGGCGCCATTGTGTGGGGTGAGGCGCCACTGGCGCCATCTTCCGCCTCCTCACACAAGCCTCTGGCGGGTCCTGTAAGCCACCGGGCCCGGCCTCCCCACAGCCCGGCGACTGCCCTCAGAGGTCGGCCAGGGACATGGCTTGGGGGACGGGCAATGGCAGAGAGGAGGCCAAACGAAGGTAGAGGGGGGGGGGGGACGTGCTTTTGGCTCCTCGCTGGATCGGCTGGCCGCGGGAGGGAGGCGGGAGGAGCCAGCGCCCGGAGTTTTGCGAGGAAAAAGGGCGGGGGTGGAGGCCAGGCTGGCCCGTCCACCCATTGCATCGGCTCCGAGCACAGTGAGTGAAAGACGCCGCATGCCGCCAGCTGCCGGTAGTCAGGCTCAGACGACAGCAGTGGCGGCAGCAGGGTCAGGCTCGGCCCAAGGCCCGCCCCCCCCGCGCTGGAGTGGCCGGTGCATCTGTTGAGAGACAGCGAGAGAGAGAGAGAGTGTGCACAAGGGAGGGGGAGGGAGGCAAGAGGCAGGAAGCAAAAGTCACAAGGGAGCTGGGAAAAAAGCAAGCTACGGTGTGGCTGCAGTAGCAGCCATGGGAAAGGAAGCAGGAGAAGGAGGACTAGAAGGAGGAAGCAGGAGAAGGGGGCTAGATTTGAGCCCTCTGTGGGCCGCATCCGGCCCGCAGGCCACATGCTTGGCTCCCCTGCTCTAGAGCTCAGTCAAGCCCATCAGCTTAACAGAGCAGCATTTAAGATCCTCACAAAAAATGTAATCATCCCAACTCCTGGACACTTGAAATCTAGTAACAGCTTGTGTACAGGTGTTTCGTTCATAATTCTCCCTGAACCCATGTTGCGGACCCCGGCCAGGGGCTGCATAGGTTCCCCGAAGTTCCCAAAGAACTGATACAAGATATTCGTGTTTACTTATGAGGAGAGCTTTAATAACCCATCACAGTTATCAAAGCAGATGCAGGGCTGAGCTCCAGTCAGCTGGCCTAGAGACGCATACACATGCACAGTGGAGCTTAGCTAAACCCTCGAGACCAAGAGGCTTCTTATACTATAAATGCTGGCTGTGATCCCAAAGAATGGTTAATTAAGCTATCCCAAACACTTGGATGAGCCAGGCCATCCTGCACCTGGCTTCCAATGGGGGGGGGGGGGAACAACCCAGGCCCTGAAGAGAAGGCTCTGCTAACAAGCATGAGAGTGAGAATGTTCCCCTGAGAGCAGCTCATGCTGTCCTCTCCCAAGAGACTCAGGACAACTAGCAAAGATGGAGTCATCCAAGCCAATACAGCCCAGTGTTCCCATTTCATTTTTTAAAAATGGCCAGTTTTCTCTCATGGCCAGTAGGACAAGCTAGATTGTGCATGTTTATCAGGAGGGGAGAAGTCAAAACATCTCTGGGAAGGGTATGAGGCATCTGCTCCTAAATGAGGATAAATACATGTGCACCCCTGACCCTCACAGAAAGAGAGCAAGGAGAATCTATTCCCACCATAACAAGCAAATTGTCATGGTACAATAAAAAGGTTACTTACACAAGGGCATTCATGGGAATATCTGACAACCATTCTGAGTGCAGATACAGGACAGACGGCCAACTGACAGGTGTCCAGCCTTTGTTTTAAGTTCACTCCAAGGCCCTGAGCATTCCTAAGCTGCTTCTATGGTTCTTTGGAGTATTTGGCCTAGGAGGACATCATTTGATCCCTTACCTTCCTCCTCCTTGGGATCCAGCTGAGTGACTTTGACTTGTAGGCGGTCTACTCTCTCGACTAGAGAGCTCACACGAAAGGCAAAGGTGTTAGCCTGAGTGAAAAGCTCACCAAATATGTCCTCAGCAAATTTACCTGTAAAGGGGGAAAGAAGAGAATAGGACATGACTAATTCCAAAACTGTTGGAGTCATCTATCCACTCAGCCTCTTGCACTTTAAACATGCCTGTGTATAAAATGCTTATAAGTATACACGTATTTTTATTTACTTTATTTATACCCCAGGTTTTCACACCACTGGGGATCCAAAGCAGCTGCATGTTTTACTGCTCCTCCATTTTATCCTCACGACTGACCCAAGGTCACCCAGCTGGCTTCCATGGCACAGTGGGTGTGTGACCTGGGTCTCCCAGATACTACTTATTTATTTACAACATTTTTATACAGCCTTTCCACTCCATCGGGGCTCTCAACACATTAAAACATTTGAACAATTAAAAACAGGTAAAATTATAAAATAAACACACTTAAATTAACAAAACCAGAACCAGGGAGGAAGGGCCAGTAACCATTATTTGGTATATGCCAAATGAAACAAAGTCTTCATCTACTGGCAAAAACACTGACAGAGAGAGACTGATTAATCTCCCTGGTGAGGGAGTTCCAACATTTTGGTGCCACGACCAAGAAGGTCGTTTCTCGGATCACCACTGGAGGGGGGGATATTCCCCCCCCCCCGGATTCAAGTATATTGGACCCAAATAATATTGGTATTTCCTGATATTCCTGAATCTCAACATCAATATGATATTCAGATTCAGTTAATATTCAGGAATTCTGAATATATTCGGGTCCATTATACCCTATGGGGACCATAAAGTCAATGGCAAATCTATCTTGTGGTATATTCTGTGTTGGGGGGGGGGGTGAGGTAGAGGCACCAAATTTGCAGCATAGCTGCTGGAGCCTCTCCTCAAAAGAACCCCCAAGTTTCAAGGAGATTGGACCAGGGGATCCAGGTCTATGGGCACCCAAAGAATGTGCGGTGTCCCCTCCTCCATTGTTTCCAAAGAGGGGGAAATAGCAAGGCAATACAAGCCCAGCAGAACGTCCCAGAGAATCTCTGCAGTAGAAAGTGAAGTGTGTTTGGGGGGGTATTTTTGCAAGACCCAGGAGAACCAGTGCCAAAACTCCACAGGACAAAGGTCAAATCTGAGAATCTCTGAAGTAGAAACTGCCGAGGGGGGGGGTGCATTTCTGCAGGGACAGCAGAACCACTGCAATATACTAGTACCCAGCAGCAGAACCCAGTGCCAACCTACTAGTGCTCAGCAGCAGAACCCAGTACCATTGTGGCAAATTCCAGTTCAATAGGACTGATGTCGAGCACCAGAATCACAATCCGAACAATGGGGGTTGCATGGACAGCAGAACCAGTGCCCAACAGCACAACCCACTGCCAACCTACTACAGCCCAGGAGCAGAAGCCAGTGCCATTGTGGCAAATGTCATCTTAACAGGATTGATGTTAATCACAGAATCACAATCCGAGTGAAGGGGAAGGGGGTTGCAAGGACAGCAGAACCAGTGCAATAGTGCCCAGCAGCACAACCCAGTGCCGATGTGGCAGCAGTGGAAACAAACCCAACAGAACTAACCAATGTTCACACCAGAGAATCCCAGCAAGGTTTAAAAAAAAAATTGGCAGAAGGAAGGGCAGTAGAAGCCCCACGGAACACTCAAAAGTGCAGGATGGACAAGCACTTTTGCTAGCCCACCTGAACCAAGGTCAGCCCAATACACAGAAGCCCAGTTATGTTTTGTTTTCTTCCAAAGCCAAGGGCAAACCAGAGAAGCTTTATACACCATTTCCCCCAGGGAAGGCCTCAGGAAGTGAGAGGGAGGGGGCTGTCTGCCTACCCTGATCCTCTCCTCTCAGCAGCAGCACACGCCAACTATCACTGCCTCAGTGGAGGAGCCTTAGCCTAGGTGCTGCAGTTGCCCTTCATTACAGGCTCTCCCTTTCCCACACCTCCAAAGAAGAATGTTCAAATTAGTTCCATTATTTATGGTGCTCCTGTGGGTTCTGCTAGTTTCTGTTTGGTACTATCCTACTCTACCCCTTTCATCTCCATCATGATGAAAAACAGTTTTTATGCTGCTGTTTAAATTTCAGCATGCAATTTTGGTTTGGGGTGGCTGGTGGTGCACCACCTTCGACATCGCTCTATGCTGCAATGCTACCAGGGTTCTCTAGAGGTATTTTGGTGCAGGTGGATTTGGAATGGCAGTGCGGAGATTGGTGGGGCATTTCTGTGCCAATCCAACTGGCTAATGACCCTGCTACTTCCTTCTAGGCAAAGGTAAAGGTTCCCTTGCTCGAAAGCCAGTCGAATCCGACTCTAGGGTTGCGGTGCTCATCTCTGTTTCAAAGCCGAAGAGCCAACGCTGTCCAAAGACATTTCCGTGGTCATGTGGCCGGCATGACTTAACACCAAGGCGCACGGAACGCTGTTACCTTCCCACCGAAGTGGTACCTATTTATCTACTTGCAATTTCTTGCTTTCAAACTGCTAGGTTGGCAGGAGCTGGAACTAGAGATGGGAGCTCACTCCATCATGCGGCACCCGGGTCTCGAACTGCTGAACTACTGACCTTCCACAGCCTGCAGTTCAGCATCTTAACCACTTGAGCCACCACAGCTCCTTTCTTACTTCTTTCTAGTCTTGCTTTAATTTTGGGGAAAGCATTTTGCCCCAACTTCCCAGTACAGACTGAAAGAAGATGCAGGCAACAAGAATGTGATCACTTCAGTCACCCTCAAAGTCCAGGACCGGGTAGCCAAATAGTGGCAAGCTGACCCCCAGGAAGACCAACTGCTTAACTGTCCAGGGAGTAAAGCAAAACACAAAAGGAAACTGTGCAAAAATTGCTGCAGTTTATATCACAAAAGTCTATATTTCCATGTAATGCCGAAAGTCCATTTTTTTTCCAGACATACAATCAAAGAAGTCTTCACAAGGTAGTGATGACGAAACTCTCCGGATTAACAATTTCCGTTTCGTAGAGCCTTCATCAAAGATCAACAACACAAAGATGTCATTCCTTATTTTTCAAAGAGCAATCCTTCCATTCTCAAAATATACAGTTTCTAATCCATGCCATGGAATAAATTCTAATACATGTTTTCACAAAGCAGGCAAGCTAATCATAACAACCTTGTATTAGAATTTATTCCATGGCATGGATTAGAAACTGTCAAGAACATCTTATAGGGCGCTTATGAGATCCTATGAGGTGGCAGTCAGGGCCGCTAAGAGAGACTTCTATGCGACCAAGATTGCGTCTGCAAGCACACACCCAGCCCAATTGTTTAGTATAATTCGGTCTTTGACAGCTCTGCCACAGGGCAGGCAAAACGTTAGGGAATTGGATATTGGCTGTGAGGCATTTGTGAGCTATTTCGCAGATAAAGTCCTGGCGCTCCGCCAAGATCTCCCCGCCCCAAATGAAACAGTGAGGGAACTCAAGGCCCCTTGCACACCTTCGATTCCGGGTTTAGAACATTTCAGCCTACGCAGCCTGGACAAAGTTGACAGACTGCTCATATCCAACCAAGGTCCAACCACGTGCGACCTTGATCCGTGCCCCTCCTGGCTCATTAAGGCGGGCCACGAGGGGGTTCGAGGTGCCCTACGGGAGATTATTAACAAGTCCCTCTTGGAGGGGCTGTTCCCTGGGGCACTTAAGGAAGTGATGGTCAGCCCTCTCTTGAAAAAACCATCTCTGGACCCAACCGAATTGGCCAACTGTCGGCCAGTGTCCAATTTGCCCTATTTAGACAAACGTATTGAGAGGGCGGTGGCGATACAGCTACAACGTTTTCTGGAGGATGCTTCAGTCTTAGACCCCTTCCAGTCCAGCTTTTGCACGGGTCATGGGACGGAGACGGCATTGGTCGCCCTGACTGACGACCTCGGAAGGCATCTGGATCGAGGTGGTGTGGCAGCACTGTTGTTGCTCGATCTGTCAGCCGCATTTGATACGGTCGACCACCAGTTGCTGACCCACCGCCTCGCTGATGCGGGGATTCAGGGGCTCGCCCTTCAATGGTTTGCCTCTTTTCTCCAAGGTCAGGGACAAAGGGTGGTGATAGGGGAGCAGCGGTCCCAGAGGCACCCTCTTGATTGTGGCGTGCCTCAGGGGGCAGTGCTGTCCCCAATGCTAACATCTACATGCGCCCCCTTGCCCAGATTGCCCAGAGGTATGGGCTTGGGTGTCATCAATATGCGGATGACACCCAGCTCTATCTGATGCTGGGCGGCCGGTTGAACTCCAACCCAGATGACCTTCAACGGCCGTTGCAAACCGTGGCTGGTTGGCTCAGACTGAGTCGGCTGAAACTAAACCCGGCGAAGACGGAGGTCCTGGGCCTAGGTTGGGGCGGTTCAGGGTTGGGACTCCCTCTCCTGACCTTTGATGTGGCACCTTTAGTGCCAGCATTGGAGGTTAGGAGTTTGGGAGTGCTCCTGGACTCCTCTTTAACGATGGAGGCCCAGGTAGCAGCCACTGCCAAGTCGGCCTTTTATCATCTTTGGCTGGCACGGGAATTGGTTCCCTTCCTTGACTGTGATGACCTAGCTACAGTGATCCATGCGACGGTGACCTTGAGGCTGGACTACTGTCATGCTCTCTACTTGGGGCTGCCTTTGTCGCAAATCCGGAAGCTGCAGCTAGTGCAGAATGCAGCAGCCAGGCTGTTGATGGGTCTCCCTAGGTGGGACCACATCCGTCCTGTGCTGAAGGCACTGCACTGGCTGCCAATAGCATACTGGATCCGCTTCAAAGTGCTAGTTCTTACCTTTAAAGACCTTTATGGTCAGGGTCCGGCATACCTAAGGGACCGCCTTTCCCCATACGTTCCCCCAAGGGCAGTACGGTCGGGGGGTTAACATCTTTTGACTACCCCAGGCCTCAGGTGCGTCAAATTCGCCGAGAATTTGGGGCGGAGGGGCATTCGGCCATCGAAGAGGTCGCCCCTCAAAAGCCCCCTGGCTGGGAGCCTTTTACCAAGGCTTTGGGGGGGTCGCAACCCATCAGACCCTCTCCCACACGCTGAAGTGCAGTTTACATCCCCGGGACGTCCAGGAGATGTGTCTGCCTGCGTGTCGCCATGAACCGGAAGTACTTTAATATTACTACTGATAGCAGATCTAGACATTTTTTCTCTTACATTAGGTGGTGAAATATTTATGAACACAGAATCTGTTTTCCTAAGACGTTCTGTTCTGTGTAGGCAGGCCTTGAGTACTCTCCTTATATCTAAGGTATGCCACATCTTTTCCTTAGGATGATCAGGGTTGGGACAAAAGGAGGGGAGACAGATTTCCTGAGATCTATGGAATGTTGAAGAGACCTTTGATTTAAAAGTTGGATCAGTTCTTAAGACCACCTTATCTTTGTGAACAACACACAATTCAGGTTTGATCGACAGGGCACCTAGTTCAGACATTCCTCTAGCTGAGGTGATTGCTGTAATAAAAAGGGCTGTCGTCCTCAACCATTTCAAGGACATTTCTTTAACAGGTTCAAAAGGAGACTTGGTGAGTGTGGAGATCACTGTGTTTAGCTTCCACATGGGGAATCTATAAATCAGTGGAGGGTTATGAGCTGCGCCTCTGAGAAAACGGCTTATGTTTGGGTGTTTGGACAGACTAAGACTTTGGAACAGAGGTAATATTATTGATAAACTTGCCATCGAAGAGCGGGTGCCTTTAAACCACTGGCAATCCTGTCTTATAGGAAGGCTAAGACAGACTTGAGTCAAGGATTTAATGGATAGGCTTTTATTCTTCTACCCCGCTGCACGAATGCTTTCCATGTGGTGTTGTATATCTTTATTACTCAGTGACTTCTAGACACCATGATGCTATCTGTGACTTCTGGAGAATAACCTAGTCAGAGAAACTTGTACCTTTCAAATGCCAGGCGGTAAGATGCAGCCACCATGGGTGAGGAAGCCATATTGGTCCCTGTTGAAGCATGTCTGAAGATAGAGGGAGTTTCTCAGAGGAGGTGCTGTGGGCATTTCCTGAAGTGCTGAAAACCATGGACATCAAGACCAAAATAGAGTCACTTCTGCTCCACCTTAATAACTTGGGTATTACTGGAACGGGAGGAAAGGCAAACATCAAAGCTTTGGGCCAAGGAGATATTACGTCATCTGTTGCTTCAGCTTTGTGATGGAAAAATCTGGTGAAGAATCGGTTCAATTGGTGATTCATTGGCGAAGCTAACAGGTCCACCAGAAATTTGCTGAATTCCATTATGATCAGTTGGAAAAGACTCTTTTTGAGGGACCATTCTCCCTCATGGATGGTTTGTCTGCTTAACCAGTCCACCTTGACACTGGTGGATCCTTTTATGTGCTCTGCTTTTATAGATGCTAGATGTCTTTCTGCCCAGTGCAGTATTCCAAAGGCTTCCTTGTGGAGTTTAGATGATCGGGAGCCTCCTTGTTTGTTTAGGTTAGTCTTTGCCATTATCTTGTTGGTTCAGATCAGAACATGGTGTCTGGTTACCTGGGATTCAAAGTGGATGAGGGCTCGGCATATGATGCGAAGTTCCAAGTTGATTGGTAGTTGAAATTTTGTTGTGGTCCATTGGCCCTAAACCAGCTTTTTGTTCAAGGCGGCTTCCCATCCTGATAGGCTGACATCTGTGAACATCTGCTGCCTTTCTTCCCCTGTAGAAAGTTGGACATTTTCATCCACCAGAGCTGATTGTTCTTTACTTTGAGGGGGGTGCGGATGGGAAAACCTTCTTTTTTGGATATTTGAAGTTAAAAGGGTCTTAACAGCTGTTGCAGTTGCCTGGAATGGAGTCTTCCCCACTAGACCGCATCTATCGTAGGTATTAAAAGTCCCATGAGCCTGGTGTCATTAACAAGCTGGACTTGCTCCTGATGATCAAGGAGGACATTTGTTTTAATTTCTCTGCTTTCTTGTTTGGGAAGAAGCAGCAGTTGGTTGTAGTATTTTTACTTCTAAGTGTTATAGGTGCTGAGTCAGTGCTAGAAAGCTCTTTTGGAGGTTCACTAGAAAACTGTACTCCTGTAGGCTTTGGAGGGCTTTTTCCATGTCCTGTATTTTGGAATTAGGAGACTGGATCTACGGTTGAAATTCCTTCTTCGGAATGACTGGCCTGGATTTTCCCATGATGGTCTTCTGGTGTCTTGTTGAAATCTGAGTAGTGTGTGTTGAGACTAAAAGGAAGAACTTCCAAAGGATCTTTTATCACTGCGCCTTAAGAGTCTTGGGGAGTGCCTTTTTCCTATCTCTGGTTCCCACCAGGATCTTGTTAAGTGAATTGCCAAAGAGTCTATGCCCTTGGAAGGGGTAAGCCATAACAATAGCTTTAGATTGATAGTTGGCTTGCCAGGCTTGAAACCACAGTGTTCTCCTGGATGTGGCTGCTGATGACATTACTCTGGAAGAGAAGATCATGGCATCCAGAGTAGTTTCTGCTGTGAATGATGAGGCCTTCAGAATTCTATTGGCTCCTGTTACCTGGAAGAAACTGAATGATTTTTCTAGTCCAAACTATAGTTGCCTTGGAAACCAAGGCGGCTGTTGCTGATGCTCTACCTACCATGAATGTGGCTTTGTGGGCTCTCCTTAACGCAAATTCAGCTCTCTTATCAAGGATGTCCCTGATGCTGCCTTGTCCATCTTCAGACAGCAGCCCAAAGTGGGGGACCTGTAAGAACTTATCCATGAAAAATGGTAACGTGTCTAACTTTTGGATGAATCCTGGATAAGAACATAAGAACATAAGAGATGCCAATGTTGGATCAGGCCAAAGGCCCATCCAGTCCAACACTCTGTATCACACAGTGGCCAGAAATACCAGTGCCATCAGGAGGGGCCAGGACATTAGAAGCCATCCCACTGTTGACCCCCCCCCCCAAGCACCAAGATGACAGAGCATCACTTGCCCCAGAGTCCCTATCTATACCTTGTGGTTAATAGCCACTGATGGACCTCTGCTCCATATGCTTATCTAATTCCCTTTTGAAGCCATCCATGCTTGTAGCCGCCACCACTTCCTGTGGCAGTGAATTCCAAGTGTTAATCACTCTTTGGGTGAAGAAGTACTTCCTTTTATCTGTTCTAACCCGACCGCTCAGCAATTTCATGGAGTGCCCACGAGTTCTTGTATTGTGAGAAAGGGAGAAAAGTAACCCTTTCTCTACCTGCTCTTTCCCATGCATAATCTTATAAACCTCAATCATGTCACCCCTCAGTCGTCGTTTCTCCAAGCTAAAGAGCCCTAAGCGCCTTAACCTTTCCTCATAGGGAAAGTGTTCCAACCCTTTTATCATTCGAGTTGCCCTTTTCTGCACTTTTTCCAAAGCTATAATATCCTTTTTAAGGTGTGGTGAC
>NW_015170902.1:661525-707511 GCF_001447785.1 Gekko japonicus | reverse complement strand
CGTGCCTCTGTCAAGGTGCTTTCTTAAATACTCACCCCTCTGTCTCCTGCTCCTGCTCAGAGCTCAGCTGGGATGTTGTTTATTTGCCATGGGTTTCATCCACTCAGCTTTTAATTGCTTTTCAAAAAATTATGGGAAGGGGAAGGCTCTTTCAGAGGTGTCTGATCTAGGAAAAAATTCCTTATTCCCTTTGGGTCAACTGGTATGGCCTAAGGAAGAGGAGACTGTTCTTCCACAGAGGGGGACACCTGGAGCTCTAGGGCTGCCATGGTCTTGGACGATAAATATTGAAAATCCTCACTCTTAAAAAAAAATCTTATTGATTGAAGTATCAGAACAATCTCCCTTTCATCCTCATCAGAAAGAAATTCATCCTCCTCCCTTTGAACCGCATCACTACCAGAAGATTCTTCCCACCTCGATTGCGTTCTTTCCCTCTTTTTTTTACTGACAGTCCCTTTTTTGGCCGCTTTAGTGGGCCATTGGGATTTTGTACTAGAGGGCAGCCTTTCACTAGAGGCTCTCTGGGGAAAGGGAGAGGAGCCAGCGACACCTTTTAGTTTAATGCCACCCTGTTGATAAAAGTTAAAGATTGTCTGCCTTACGAGAGAAAAGAAGTCTGGGGAAACAAGGAATGGCCGTGTGTGTGTGTGTGTGTGTGCTGGCAATCAGAAGTTGTGATGTCCTGCTGGATAGTCTTGCAATCTGCAGCCGATGTAATCAGCTGTTTGTTTCTGTGAACTCTGGGAGACCCGGGGAGGCGAAAGGCCTCTCGCTGCAGCTTCCATTTGAGCGAGCAGGGTGAGTGTTGTTGGCTGGGGAGGTGCTAGGCAAGACAGTGGTCTCAGGGGCCTGCTGACTCTTGCGGCGTTTTTTAATGTGCTTTTTAGTTTCCTCGTGATGAGGCGAGCTCACCGGAGAGGCCAAGACAAGCCTGCTATGGGTCTTGTCGGCTCCACTGCCGCTTCTTCTATCACCCGCAATAATAGGGCCTTCTGGTTCCTTGGCTGAAAGAAAGCCATTGCTGTCAGCTTGTTGCACCAATATCTTAAGTCTGGCAGAGGCACTTGCTCTGAACCCAATCGTTTTAGCAAAATGGCAGCCGCTAAAGAAACAGCTCTAAGAGACTGTTCCTAAACAACTCCCCAACGGTTGAAGATTCAGAGTATATAGAGAGAAGAATAAAAACCAAGTGTACAGGAAGGAGGGTTAGAGGTTAGATAATATAAAGAGGTCAGCAAAGTTGGAATTCAGGAATTAGATGAGGCAAAGCCTAATCTAAGCTGCTTTCTCTGTGAGGCAAGAAAATAACTGAGGGGATGGGCAACTCCCATGCAGGACACAGAAAGTGAGGAGGTTTGTTCCTACCTACTTGATAGGATGGTGGGAATCGCCCACCAAGATGTCCTCCGCCTCAGAGAGAGAGACTGTCACAGTTTGCCTCTGTCAAAGCAGATATAAACACTGACAGCCAATGGGTTTAGTGGTTAGAGGGTTGGACTAGGATCTAGGAGGTTCAAATCCCTACTATGCCAGCTTGCTGGGTAACCCTGGGCCAATCACTTACTCTCAACCTAACCTACCTCACAAGGTTGTTGTGAGGATAAAATGGAGGAGAGGAGAATGACATTGGGTTCCCACTGGAGAGAAAGGTAAGGTATAAATCAGGGGTGTCAAACATAAGGCCTGGGGGCTGGAACCGGCCCATTCAGGGCTCTTATGTGGCCTGTGAACAACTAGTGCAAGGGAGGGAACAGGAGACTGCTTGGGGGGAAGTGGGCAGAGCCACTCCAACTGTGGCATTACAACATCTGCAGCAGTCAAGCAGTGTGGGAGTGTCTGCTCAGTGCTGCACCGCTGGCTCTCCAGTCGGCCCATATGGGTTTTCCTTTGCATACCCCTCCCAGCCCATGGGGCCTTGCAGTGAGGATACATACAATTCAGAACTTACCAGCTGCTGTCCTTTATACAGTTTATATCTCCGCTACCTGGCTTTATGTTTTATGGCACACATGGCCCAGCCCGACAAAGTGACATTTATGTCAGATCTGGCCCTTGTAACAAATTGAGTTCGACACTTCTGATATAAATGAAGTAACTAAATAAATAATTCTATGTGCAAAAGGCAAGTAAGTGACATGATCAGAAGATCTGGATATGTATCCAGGATGTATAAAAGCTCCGTTTAATAACAAGCTAATACAGTTTCTATTTTAAGACCAAAACAGTATGTACACTTGATGTGGAGACATATAAATTTGAAAACAAGAGACCCAGTCTCCTGCATGGTCTTGGGAAGACCATTCTTCAGATTCCCACCTCTCTGGATTGTGGCAAGCATTGTGAACCAACACATGCAGTGCATGCTATAAATAAGAAGTGCTAGAAATCAGAAGTAGTTATTGCAACTGCAACACAGTGATGCTTATAAAAGGGTAAACAAATGCCCAGGTTGTTCCTTTACTCCCTCTTAACTAAGCCCGGATCTGTGTTTTAAACCTACCCTTTCATAAAGCTGCCAGCCAGCAGAACATAATGCCAAATCCAGCGGTTTCTATTTGATATTTGCAGAGCACACATCATGGACGTATTAACAACCAGGAGCAATCTGTATCCTTCGTTAGAGACTTGGGGACTTACAGAGCAGCAAGTTAAAAGTTTAAATAAGTAAAAGGCAGCACATAAAGCCTGATTCACTTTTGCCAAATGAATACCCCCATGCTGGATACCAACAAATCACTGACCTGCTTTTGGTGGCATGTGCAGGATGTTCTCAGCCCAACATTTCTGTGTGCCTGACATTTTAGAAACCTGCCGTGCGCTTATTCCATCTGTGCTTCTCCTGAAGGCACTGCATGTCATTCTTACACAGATATGCCCTCCCATTCCCTAGCTTGGGCGATGCAAGGGGTGGACTGGGAAACAGAATGGAAGAATGGAGGCTCAAAGAGGTTTTGCTTGGAAGATATTTTACTACTACCCCATAAGACAGATGGGAGAGAAACAAGTAGGGGGAAGATCGTTAAATCAAAAGCCCAGCAGCTCTGCAGGGCAGCATGCAGACTTGCCACGATACTCACTCAAGCTGCCCAGCTGTCGAATGACATTTGCCAGGGTGATGTTGGTCACACACTCCAGTTCATTCCGAACATTAGGCAGTGTCTGACGGCACAGGTGCCTTGGCTCGATGTTTCTTGTTACTAATGGCATGATGGACCAGCTTCAGGCAGTGTTCTGAAAAATAAAAACACATCCCAGAACAGGGAGAAAGGATTACTCAGCCACAAATCCTGGTGACAACCTAGGCATAGCACTCATTTCTCTGCTCAGAACAGGCTTTAGGCTTTATTGGAGTCATAATTTCTATCCCTTTCTTTACTGCCTCCCCTCCATAACCTTATCAGAACTGGCCTTTCAAAATAAAGATGCAGATGTTTTCAGGCAACACCACCAGGACCTTCAGCCGTGGGACACTCCCCACTCCCAGTCCCACTCCCACCTAACACAAAACCAGCATTGTTGTTCTACCCTGTCCACTTCTACACATTCAGACAAAACCATCCAATTGAACTCTCTCCAAACACTTCTGAATGTTTATGCAAAGGCCACTGCGGGAGGGAGGTGGGACTGGTTTAAACTGAGCAACAGATTTTTAAACTAAAGATGCTACTGCATTTCTCAGCCCCACTATTTCACATACCCCCCAAATCCCCATTTTGATTTTGCTCCTCCATGTGGAAATAGAATCTCTAAATCTTTATTTCCATTCCATTTTCTGTTTCTGCAAGCCACTTTTTGCCTGTTAAATCAGGGAGATTTTTAAGATTTTTGCATCAAATGTAGTAAAAGAACCTCAAATGAGTGAAGAACACTACCAAACAAAATGGGTGAACTGAAAATGCTCAAAGTGACAAAACAAAATGAGCAAGTGCATATTCCTACATCCCAGCTAAAAATATTTCTATCATGCTGAACAGGCTGGGCTTTCAGGAAAAAAACAGGAAGCAATTTTAGCTGACCAGGAAGTTTGCTTAACAACTGCTTTGCAGCTGAAGAACAGCATGCCTCCCCAAGTTCCCTTGTGATATAAGGTCTTTATTGTTTCAAAGATACTGAGGTCTACATACATCCAGAATTTTTATACAAACAGAGAGCAGTTCGTGGTCTACCTGCAACAGAACTCAAAGATTCTCCCTTCAAGCATTAAAATAAGGCTCTGAAAGAATTTGCTAGTGGCACCATGTTTATTTGTAAGTGAATGACAGCCGCTAGTTACTCCTACTTTGTTTCATCTTCAACTGTTGGTAATTTTCTAGGCATAGTTCAAATTAGTAATTTTAACTTTTAAAGCCCTAAATGATCTGGATCTGTCCTATCCTAGGGACCACGTTCTCCCACAGAGATCTCCCTGGCTGGACACAGAGGTCATTATCTTTGAAGTACCAAAGGGAAGGATCTGCCTTCTTTACCCTACTCTATCAGGGTCTTAAATTTGTTCTGTCCCCTCACCAATTATATAACTTAGTTATATCAGCCTGTTACTTCAAGTTAAGCAGCTTGCATTAGAATTTCTCTTTTATACAGAAGATTTCAAAGCGCTTAAAGAAAAACAAAACCAGGTATTTATGACACATTTAAACAGTGACAGTAACATGCACCATACCTCCTTGACTAATACCTTAGAACAGCGATGGCGAACCTTTTAGAGACCGAGTGCCCAAACTGAGACCCAAAACACACTTATTTATCGCAAAGTGCCAACACGGCAATTTAACCTGAATACTGAGGTTTTACTTTAGAAACTTTATTTCTACATTAACTTAAGATGATCCAAACAAAGTAAGGAAAGCAATCCCAAATGCTTTCATTTACTTAAAATTATTTGGCAGAGAATTTGACACTTTAATGATGGTCTTGGCCTGGCTGGGGCGATGGCACACGTGCCCACAGAGAGGGCTCTAAGTGCCACCTCTGGCACCCGTGCCATAGGTTCGCCACCACTGCCTTAGAAGGAAAAAACAAGCACCCCCCCCAGGTCAGATGGTGAACAGCTCTGCCAGAGGTGACAGCTGTCTTGAAACAAAGATTCTGATCTGTTATGAATGGAATGGTAAAAAAAAAAAAAAGCAGGAAGCTGACAGCTTTGGGGAACAGGGATTCCCTGTCACCAACAGCAACAAACCAAGACTCATTTTTTAAAAAGTCAGCTGTTTGTGCATGACTTTGAACCACCCTTTTACAGTCTCTATGGCAGCTGGCAGCTTATCTCTGAGGTCCAGGAGTCATTCCTGGATGCTTTTCTATCAAGAGTGTTAAGGGACTGAAGCCCATATTAGCTTTTGCTAATTACCTCCCAAGCCAAAAATCTGAATTTCCAAATTTGACCTGCATCTGCAGAAGAGTTCAAGACCTGGAGGGCAGGCACCCACGGTTTTTACATGTAACATGAGGTTACCAAACAAACAACCTTCAAGAAATTAACAACCTAAACCAAGAAGAGGCAGGAGATCTTAATGGTTCTTGCACTGCTCAGATATTGCCAAGGTCACCCAGCTTAACATCCATAATCACAACAAGGATGAGGACAGATTCTTAGTCACAGCATATTTTCCAGACAGGGAATTTGTTATTACTTCTCTGTGGACTAAGTGGTCAGTCATTTACCCTCACATTAACTCTGCCTGTGTCTGAACCTCACTCTCCCAGGTTGATGGCTGAGGGCTATTTCAGAGGTGTGACTTTCCCTGCACAAAATTACCTCTGTGCAGGAAAAATGTCACCCATAGTTTTGTCTGTGTAAGGGCAGAACGTCATGATGCCCAAATTACAGAGTTTGCACTGAAAACTTAACCCTTGTATTGAGTTCTCCCATTGTCTGTAATGTGATAATACCAAATCACTGAATGCATTTCCCCACACATGCTCCCACATCACTCGCTACCACCAATGAGGGAGGAGGGAAAACATAGAATGCGATGCCAATGTGATCTGGGATGAGTTCAGTAACCTTCTGTGTTACAAGGGTGTTGGGGGAGAACCTGACAGCCCCATGTCACGTGTACTACATAAGTCCTTCCCAAACTGTCAACACCAATGTTTCTCTTCCATTACAGCAAAAAGGCATGTGACACAGTTTCTACATGGAGGGCTGGAAATTAAGGGAGAATCAAAATGTCTCAATTTTCCTCAATGCTCAACCCTAAACATGTGCATGTAGCCATGGATTCTCTAATGGACCTAGTGAAACATTCTGGGGTTGATGAAGTCACTAGAGAAGAAACAGTAAAGGAAGAGAAAGAATGGAAAAGATACAGGTCTTGATGAATCCCTGGACAACAGTCAAAAGAAAATGACATGGAGATTATGCAAGATCCCAAAGAGTCAAGTAAAAGTACATGAGAAACGACCACAATTGTAGTGATCGAACAAATTCAAGAACTACGCATATGGGTTTACCTCACTGGGCATCACATGTGACTGCAAAGAACCTATATCCTAAACACAAAGAAGCAATAAACAGATATGGCATGAAGAGCCGATTGGTAGTAGATGAATAGGAAACCCTTGATACAAATACAGCCATTTCCATGAATTAAAGTAGCAAGACAATGAGGTGGGGCTCAGTAATATTTCTCATACATCTGTTCTAAAAACCCTGTTTTCGCAATACATGTTAAGTTCAGATATTCCACCAGAATGGCTCAGAACACACCAGCAGGTAACACCTTCTCCAGTGTCAAGGCTTGCAGGCTGACCGCCCAGAGAGATGCTGTGCTGTGTCCTGTTTAACAAAGTTCATACAGAGGGCATAATAATATTTTCTTGGTAGTGGAACCACTGATTCGGAATGCAGCCTCTAAGGAGGATGGGCTGAACAACACCTCCATATAGTTTCTGGTAAAAAAACAACAACCAACTACGGGGGCACGAACCACTCCAAGACCTGCGGTGCACACAGTTGAGCAGAAAACAAGGGGAAGACTGATAGAGAGTAAGGAATGAGCAGTAGGAAAATCTTGCACGCTAGTCAGTGCAAGCAGAAGGGAAAAGAAGGACGCACCAAGGGAATGGCACATCCAGAATAACTTCAGGGTTTAAATCAGCTTTAGTTACATATCAGAAGGATTAGAAAAGAGGGCACAAACATTCACTGCTAAGATAAGATCCAGTCTAGACATTACTCAGTTGTTTTGGAACACGATAATTTATGTGATGTTACCATGTGTAATCAACTGCATATGACACAAAGTACTATCCAATGCTTTTGTTAAGCTATTTTATAGTAGTGTTTGGTTTTCTCCACATAATCACTTCAAGGAATCTTATCCCACAACACCATGAAGTTCTCCAAAGGCTGGAGTGGTTGCCAATGTTGTTGCTGTTTCCCCACATGGTATCCCTACTGCTAAACATGCAGATTTGAGGTCATCCTCCACCCATTTATTTATTATTTTGTATATTGTAAAGAATGACATAGAAGTGGGGGTAAAGCTTGTCATTATACCTGTTTTTTTAACTAAAGAGTCCTCATTTTGGTAGATGTCTCTGTGATGTCTGCCCTGTTCATAAATATCACATTTTAAAAAGAAGTCTAAAGGCAAAGTCTGGCAGACGACACATTATCAGCTCTGTGAAGTGCAAAGATACTCTTGCCGAATGTGCAATTTCTGTGCCAGTACTGTCATGCACTAACATAGCAAACTGAATCCTAGATAGTCCACTGTCAACTCAGATACTCTGCCCCCCCCCCCAACAACTGGTCTAGGGGATTCATTACAATATCCAAAGCTGCACTGCACACAAACACAACATATACATTCCATGACACCACGTGGAAAATATACTGCAACAATTCAATCACAGAACGAAGGAGGCAGACAAGGGAAAGAGCCAACATGTCATCTCTTCATGGTAGACACATCAAAAACTTAACCACCACGTGAAAATAGACCTATAAGCAATGTTCCCTCTAAGCTGTGGAGTCTAGTGTGCAAAAATTCTACTTTGTGAGCAACTGGCATTAAAGCTGTGAGCCAGCTATTTGGCTACTGCATAAATTAGTTTGCTCTGGGGCCATCCTTCCTGAGCTAAGACAAAAATCTGTGAGCTGAAGGCTAAAAAACTGTGAGCTAGCTCACACTAACTCAGCTTAGAGGGAACACTGCCTATAAGTATATCATCTTGAGCAAACAGTGGAAACTGGATGGCAGCTCCATTTCTAAAACTGGAAAGCTCTCTCACTTCCCAGAATCTGGGGGAAAAACTACCCCAAACCATGTATATTGCTGTAAGGTGGGGCAACTGAATGCTCAAAAAAAACCCAGCAATTAAATTGTCAAATAATGGTCATGCATTTTAAATGCATTAACTTTTATTAAAACAAGACACTTTAATCAACAGCAAGATTGATATCTCTGTGAAAGCATAATGGAATAAAAATGTAACCTGTTGCCTACATACAGTGCCATTCTTGGCTCCATGGAATATTTCACCAATATGGTCACCACAGTGCCAGTACCACAGCTGCTGTGTGTGATCCACAGTCTCAACATATAACGAGGAGGAGGAGGAGGAGATTGGATTTATACCCTGCCCTTCACTTGGAGTCTCAGAGCGGCTTACAAACTCCTTTCCCTTCCCCTCCCCACAACAGACACCCTGTGAGGTGGGTGGGGCTGAGAGAACTCTGACACAAACTGCTCTTTCAGGAACAGCTGTGCCAGAGCTTGCGACTGACCCAAGGTCACATCAGCAGGTGCAAGTGGAGGAGTGGGGAATCAAACCCGGTTCTCCCAGATTAGAGTCCGCACACTTAACCACTACACCAAACTGGCTCTCATGTGCCATGATTGTACATCTTTATTTCAGATCCTACAATACCAGCTTCTTTTCCCTGTGGCTAGAGAACACACTCCAAACCATACAATGACATAATCCCATATCTTCAGCATCTGAAAGCAGACATGATGGAGCTGTGAGCCATGCATGGACTATTGGCTGTTTAACTCCCAAAACTACAGCCTTGTCAGGCTTTCTCCCCACCCCTTGCATACAACATGCTAGTGATAGCATGTTTCCTGCAGTCAAAGCCATTACTCCCCTAGGGTTATACAGAAAAAGTAGTCGTTCTCAAACTTGCCCCAGTAACCTAGTTTACAACAGAAATTAGTATTAAAGTCCTCATAAGCCAAAAAAAAAAAAGCTGAACGCCTCCATAAAACTTACTCCAGCAGTGAGTAAATACCAGCACACACTGAGTTGCCTTCCTCCTAGCATGCAGATAGCTCCCTGAATAATAAAAGGTCATAGAATTCTTTTAGTAGAGCTCTCACCCATTACCTATCTATCCTCTTGTTACCAGAGGGCTGAGGTTTCTGCTTGAAAAGGGATCTGTGAACACAGAGAGGAAGGAAGCCAATTGTGCCCCACCCTCCTGTAACATACAAGAAAAACTTCAGATGAGACTTTTTGGAGGTAATTCTGTTTCCACACTGCTATTTTAAAAGGGGATGGAAAAAACTAAGTAAGGGGTATGCACAGAAGTTAGCAATTCCAGTACTGTGAAAAACTACCCTTTTACACTTGTATTTGGAAAAACCCTTAGATCTATATCTAAAGTTATACTCTGCTTCTCTCCTCAATGGGGACCCAAAGTAGCCTGTAACCGCCCATGAGGTGTGTGAGTGGCCCAAGTTCAGCCAGCAAGTGTCCACAGCAAAGTGGGGGGTTTGACCTTGCATCTCCCAGATGCTAGGCCAACACTAACCACTCCACCATACAATTAGAACTGCCACAAGGGTTGTTTGGCCGGTGACAAACCATTCCTCAAGGTGTCTGGCATGTTTTTGAATCTACTTTCACAGATGTTTCACTGGCAACGTCCTACCTTGTATTCTTACCTTGAGTGCCTGCTGTAGATCTAATTACACCCCGCCCTTTATATACTCATGTTGCAAACCTAAATTAAGGGAGACAGCTTTTTGGAATGCCAACTGGTGGATTAGACACACCAGAAGGTTTGGGAGAGAGGAAGGAATAATCAGATCTGAAATTCCCACCAGGCCACAGCGTTCAAAGCCTTTTACTGTACACAGATCAACTGCTCCTTCCACTAAGACAATGAGCTTTAAAGTTTCAAGCTTCTCTCAGCAGTTAACAGTTCCTCTATTGCATTTTGACTCTAGCCTTTCCTGGCAACTAAACCCCCACCCACCCTCTCTCTCTCCCTATGTGTAATTGTTGAGGAAGGCCTGTTTCAATGTATCTGAAGAAGTGTGCATACACACAAAAGCTTAGACCCAGAATTAAACTTTGTTGGTCTTAAAAGTGCCACTGGACTCAAACTTTGTTCCGTTGCTTCAGACCAACATGGCTACCCACCTGAATCTATGGTCCTCTGTGAGACAGCCTGAAAAGAGACTGACTTTACATAACACCGGAAGGCCAGACCAAAAACTGAAGAGGCATGCAGGGGACCAGACGCTTAAAAAAAGTAGTCTGCAGAAAGTTCCATTGAAGGCTCAGGGCAATAGTCAGAAATGCAGCCACAAGGAAGAGGACACTGCAAATCTAGGGTACTGCAGTTATGGACCAACCTAAGGGAGGAGCCCCAACACTCCAGTGATAATTATGAAGCATCTGCATGTGATACTGCATAGCATTTCATTCAGCAAAGCTGTAATGAACATTTACATTCTTCCCCACCCTTGAAAAAAATTATGAGTTCACTTGCCTTTAACAGCCCAGACTACTAGCAGCTAAATCAGAATGTGCAGAGTAAGGACAGCTACAGGGTTGTTGTTTTTTCCTCCTAACAATCCAAACAGGTTTTGTATGGAAAAATCTATGTATCTATACAATTTTATCCCACCCTACCCCTAAGGACCTCAAGGTGATATACATAATTTCCTCTTCTCTGTTTTATCTTCACAACAAGCTTAAACTGAGACAGTGACTGGCCCATAGTCATGGAGGGACACTGGTTCAGTGGCTGAGTATCTGATTGGAGCAATGTTCCCTCTAAGCTGAGTTAGTGTGAGCTAGCTCACAGTTTTTTAGCCTCCGGCTCACAAATTTTTGTCTCAGCTCAGGAAGGATGGCTCCAGAGCAAACTAATTTATGCAGTAGCCAAATCCCTCGCTCACAACTTTAATGCCGGTAGCTCACAAAGTAGAATTTTTGCTCACAAGACTCGACAGCCTAGAGGGAGCATTGGCTTGGAGTGCAGAAAATCCCAGGTTCAATCCTCAGCACATCTCCAGTTAAAAGGATCAAGTAGGAAGTGGTGTGAAAGACCTCCGCATCTGAGATCCTGGAGAGCTACTGTCAGTCAGAGTTTGCAATACTGACCTTCATAGACAAATGGTCTGACTTTGTAGAAAGCAGCTTCATGTGTGATCAAGGTCAACCAAAGTTGTTTTGTGGCTGGGTGGGGATCTGAACATAGGTCTCCCAGTTTCTAGCCCAATTCTATAACTGCTTCAGGCAACTCTAAAATCTCCTAATCACATGGAGAAAGGGCCATTGGGTACTTACCAAGAAGGGTCCTTCTCCTCTGAGATAAGGAGGACATCTTGATGGGTGTTTCCCATCCTATCTGTAGTAAGGCAGGAACTAAACTTCAACTTCCTGTCCTCTTGGTGGGAGATGCCCACTCTCTCAGTTCTGGAACTCATAAAAGCAGTAGAGGAGTCTTACAAACCTGTTTAAGAACTTTAGGTCCAGTATATCTCTCCAACTTCCGTTCCTCTTTGGAACTGTGAAGAATATTGAATAAACACCTCGCCCTCTAAGAGAGGTACCGGCTCTATGGCCTGGATGCTGGACAAATGCTGAATGGCGTCTAGAGTTTGATGGAGTTTGATTTGATTCTTTGCTACTGGTGAAGGGACAAAGCGGTTTGGGGGTCTTGTAACAAATTCAATGGAGTAACCTTTGGTGGTGACTTCCTGAAACCAATTGTCTGCGTTGGAATTGATCCAACTTTGCTGGAACAGTAGCAATCGTCCCCCCACCAGAGAAGACATGTAGTCATGCCTTGGAGGGCTTGTTGTCCCTTCCAGCCTTATCTTCCCAGTTGGAGAAGGGTTTGCCTTGTCTGTTGTGGAAGGGATTTCTTCAAAAATTTTGCCTATTCGATCCCCAGGACTGTCTTCTATCGTCCTTGTTGAACCTCAGAAGTAGCCTCTGGGTACGAAAGGTGTAATTGCCGGTGCCCCTGTGGTCTGATCTGCCCAGAAATCTCGGCATAGCCTTTTTCTTGTCCCTGGTTTCAATGAGAATTTTGTCCAGGGCATCCCCAAACAAGACAGTTGCCCTGGAACGGGTATGCCATGACTATAGCCTTGGCATGGAGATCTGCCTGCCAGGCCTGGAGCCAGAGTGTTCTCCTGGCAGCTACAGTGGATACTAGTGCTCTGGAAGAAAAAATCATAGCATCTAGAGTGACATCTGTGGAGAAACAAGATGCTTTGAGCAGTCTGTTTGCACCTTCAGCCAGACGTTTGCTGGAAGCCGGCATGAGCTGAACCGTTTTCCTGGACCAAGCAATTGCCACTCTCGTCACTGTGGTAGCAGTGGCTGAGGCCTTGATGGCCATGGTCGTGGCCTCATGCGCTTTACTTAACGCAAACTCTGCCTTCTTGTCTAGGCTGTCCTTCACCAGCTGCCTGAAGTGCTGTTACCATTTCCATCCCAGGGGTTCTGGGAAAATATTCTTTGCTCCCCCTCAGCCTGGATTCATCTAAGGGATTGGAGCAACTGAGTCTCTGATGGAGGCTTAGGCTGCAACTCTAAGGCAGCCAGGGTCTTGTTAAGGAGATATTGGTAATCTTCTGGTTTAAAAAATCTCATAGAGGGTGTGGTTCCTCTAACTCTTTCTCCTCCTCCTCCTCATCTGACAAAAACTCCCCTTCCTCTCTGTCCTCTATGACACTATCCCTCCTCCTGTAAGGGGTCCCAGTGAGCATGGTCCTTTCTAGCTGCTTTAGTCAGCCAACGGGGTCTGTTTTCCTCAGGCAGGGATCTATCTAACTCTAAGTCGCCATGCCTATAGTCTCTTTGGGAGTGGGAGGGAGATTGGGAACCATCCTCAGCCGGACATGGTTGAAAAAAATTGGAAATTTCCTTCCTCACAGCTTGTCTTAGGAACTGTGTAAGTTCAGCAGAAAGCATGGAACTCCCCCCTTGTTCAGGGTAACTCACGAGTAATCCCCTCTGCACCTCTGGGAGCATCTGCTTTGGCAATCTGGGCATTAGGGATCTCCTGTTCATCGCGTGTCCACATTTTGGCTTATGGAAATGGACGGAGCTGCCCCACAGCCTTCCCCCTCTCTTTCTGAGGGCCTTCATGAATCCAAGATGGCGCCCACGCCGCTTTTCTTTGCACGCTTTTCTTTCTGCGCAGCTTGGGCCCTAGAAGCGGTGGATTTCGCTGTGCCTGGCTGCACTCTAGAAGCAGTGGAATTTGCCATGGTAAGAGAGGCCTCTCTCCCCCCCTCGGACAGAAAACCATTGGAGCCCTCTTGATCTGACATGCTCCAGCCGGAGCATCAAAGAGGTGAGAAGATAGGGAGAAGATGAGTCAGAGGCAGAGAAGAACAGGTTAGAGGAATGTTGGAGAAGGAAAGGAGAAGGGTTGTGAAGATCCACAAAGAATCGAAAAAATAGAAAAGTAGAAGAAAAAATTAGGCACGAGCCTAATTTGCGTCTCCCACCAAGAGGACAGGAAGTTGAAGTTTAGTTCCTGCCTCCCTACAGATAGGGTGGGAAACACCCATCAAGATGTCCTCCTCTCAGAGGGAGAAATAATCTACTCATGGGCAGCCCTTGCCTCATTCTTTTGTCTGGAAAGATGACTAACCTGTCAGGACAGAGAACCCAGGGCACAGGAAAGTGTTTGCAGTTCAATGGGCTTAAGTGCAGGGCGAGAAAACACCAAGGCTCATGAGAAAACACTCATCCCAGCAGTTACAACTGGATTTGTTTTTGGCTTTTTTAGCATAGTGCAGGTCTGGTACCTGAAGTGTTGCTGTCCTGAATACAAGTAAAATATTTAAAAACTTGGCAACAAAACAAATACTGGCAACGGCCATGGAAGCACACAGGAAGTGAACAGAAAAGGAACTTTGGAGGAGAACCTACAGAGAGTCAACTTCTTCACTCTGTACCATTGCATCAGCAACAGCATTTAAAGCAACAGTATAAAGCAAGAATAAATACTAATAACATTAACTTAATGCAGAAACTGTAAACATTTTTAGGAACTTTCCACATTATGGAAACTGGAACTTTCCATGGTATGGAGTATAAATTAGGCATTAAAAAACCATTGCAAGGTTTGAAGACATCAACTAGCTTTTGCAAACCATTTCCCATGTTTTTACTTTCTGGGGGATTTTATGCAGGTATTAATAAGACTTTGGAGGTTATGGAGGATGAATACAGACGTCAAATCTCCGTCATGTCTCTAGGAATAAAGCTGTTAAAAAGATAGGATTTGTCATTTCAAATACAATTAGGAAATAAATCTATGAACTACTTTTAATCTACTTTCCAGGGCATATACAAGAATATCCCGGAACCATGCACAATAAAAAGAAAAAAGTTCCTCACTGCTGTGGTTATTGAGAACCATCTCACAATGTTGCTAATAACATTATTTCTCTACCAGTTCTGGTCCCCTCCATCACCAACCACTGATCTTTTCTATCCCTTCACCACTACAATCTGCCAATATACTTGAACTGAAGAAAAGAACTCCAGATGCCAACTGAAACTTACACCCATCTTCATCTTCTATTCTTCATTTTACTTCCTTGATGTAGGATATGTGCAATAAAGACTATTTAATGGATTAATCTACACAATGGATATTCATGAAACTGCTTGCAGGAGGAAAATCAGTCTACATGCATGTGCATTATCACAAATTATAGCACAAATGGATAAAGCTGATTTAGCTAGTTTTATAAGTGCTCACAAAATATTTAACCCTGGAACATGAAGCCACCAGCTATAACTACAACAACTGACGGCCGTCAGTCTGCAAGACTTCAAGCACCCGTAGGAAAGTTGTCTCAGGTTTTTGTTTGGAAAAAAATGCTGTGGAAGATTATGTAAATTAGCAATGCATATCCTTACTGCTAGGTTTTTTCCTACATTAGGCAAGGCCAAAGAACATTGCCTCTACTACAGTTATAAACAGAGGGCATTTCTGAATCTAAATCCAAGCAGCCAAAACAATATCATTCTCATATTAGACCTGTATGCAACCAAGAACAAATAAGGGAGACTGATAACAGAACAAAGATTCCACCACCCCACTTTAGATCTTTGGTCCACATATGGGCTGGCTGAAAAGTCCATGTTCAGTGAACTGTGCAAAGTAAATTAGCTTTTATTCACAGGAACAAGTCTGTTAACAATAAATTTGGTTACCACAGGAATCACGGACAACAAACCACTAACTTCATTGAGTCAAACAGTCACTTCACATGTTATTTTTGGATACCATTGCAAGAAAAGAATATATATTCAAGCAGGGAATGGCAGAATGGGCATTTTTATTCAAATAATCATAATACCAGCTTCTGAAACATACATCTTGGGTCAAAAGGACAGCCTTTCCAACATTTTCATATTTTGGTGTATGCTGCTGAAGATGACAGTGACACTTCCAAAATACTACAAGGACACAAGTGAGGAATGCAAACTGTATAGATACAAATTGTACAGATAACACCAATACAGCAAGTCAGCCAAATGGAATGAGATAGGGCACTCTCTGACTATTTAAGCCTCCTTGCCTCTAACCATCTTCAGTCCAGAATCACTGGTGTGAGCTTCTCCACAGGATTACTGTGCCTAGGATAGAAATGTAAACTTTCCCCTCTTATTCAGAAACCCACAAAAAATGGCAAAAACTTATATATGCTGTACTTATTTTCTTCTCAAATTAGAATTTAATTTACTATTTAAGGAAATGAAAACACATACAAATTTACTGCTCTGAATTTCACAAATATACAGGTGCACAGATGCTTTATTCAAACATTAAAGATGCATTCAAAGACCAAAAGGCAAGCTGCTGCATCCTAAGGTTACTGATGTGTATTTTGGTTTGCGCCAGCTGGAAAATAGCAGGGAAAATATGAGAATTAAAAATAGAAACCATCAGTATCATCTTAAATTAAGGATGTTTTTATCATCTGGACATAGAGACTGTCTCCTCTCCAAACAGGTAGGATTTAAAAAAAAATACAACCTGCAGTGCCTGTTTATCAGAAGCAACACAGACACAATCCTTCCTTCTAGCACTCAGGGAGGAGGACCTAATATTCAGCCTAACAGTATTCAGCCTAACAGGAAGACCTACTGTTATTCAGCCTAAAAGTATTAAAAGCTCAACGATAAAAAAGATTGACTCTGTTTTTAAAGCACATGAATTTCTGCAGACACAGCTTGGGGAACCAGAAGAGGGCAAAGGGGAGGAAGAAGATAGCAAATCTGATGGCGAGTTGGGCTCTGGGTCTTCGGACGAGGACTTCCCCTCTGAAAAGGGGGCGGCTGCCCCCAAAAGCTCATATAAACTCAGGATTAGAAAAGATAAGAATAAATAAGGGCTGAAGGACTTTGATTTGTGCCTGAAAAAAGGCTGAAATAACTTGGGGATGCTCTGGGAACTTCTTTAAACAGTTAAAGGGATGGTTAAACGATAATTAATCTAGCATAACCGACTAAGTTCATTGTATTATTAGTAGCTTTTTGAAAATAGCATGGTGATAAGCTGATGTATTGATCTCCTACCCTTGGGCTTTTAGTTAGTTGTGGGTCTTTTTTCGTTTCCCTTCCCTATATTTTCTGTTGTAGTTTTGTAGTCTGTAAAAAAATTAATAAAAACCTCCCCCCAGGGGGATGAAGAAAGGAAAAAAAAGCATAACAGTATTAAGAACTATCAAAAAACCTTAGCGTTTAGTTAAACTTTAGACCACTGCTGATCTGCTTCATAATCACTATACACAGTACGTGTTGTAGTAATAGTAAATAAGATTAGCTGCAATAAGTTATACATGATTTTGCATGCAGAACTCCTGTGAACAGAAGGTGCAACCTAATTTTGTGGAACACCCCCCCCCAAGGAAGTGTGCATCTGCCTCACCTCTTGCCTTCTTTTAGAGGCAAGTGAAAATATTTTTGTACTGCCAGACCTTTCAACTGAGCCCTGGTTTTGGTCCTGTTCCATTGTGTAGAGTTGTGAAATTTTTTTAAAAGGATTCTTAGAGTTACTACAGTATTGTTAAATTTTTAATGCATCATTTTGTACAAAGTTCTGTCAAAAAGCACTACAGAAAAATACTATATTCACAGCTCAGTAATATATATCCTTCAAAAAATATGAATTTTCTCTCTCTAATTGGAAGAAGTGTTCAAACAATTACTTAAGATCCTAGTAGTTGATACATCAGTACCCAGCCTGGCTCCAGGGTTTGCCCTAACAAAGGAAGCCAAAGGCCACCAACAGACAAAGGTAAGCAGTCCTTCACGTCCCATAAAGTTTTGGTGTTATTCAGAGTCTCAGCTGCTACATCCTTAATGGCTACAGCAGCTATTATGGACTTGAGAAAACTAGTGAGTACCCAAACCTGAATAAAAAGATCACCTCATCTGAACAGACTGGAAAAAACAGCAGCCTTTATGACAGACACCACCTTTCACTTGCAATTTTCCACAAGAACCACGGCATCCAATGGGGTGGTCTGTCATAATCTTTGACTAGAGACATGGCCAGTGGATGCCCTTCAAAGACAAATGTGGCCCCTAGCCCTTTCTGGGAGGGGGGGCCCTCTTTAGAGACAGTCTAGACAACACGCTTATAGAAACCAAGGATAAAAAGACAGCAATGCCATCCTCAGGTAAACAGGAAGAAAACACTGTAACGATTATGGCTCTCAATCCTCTTGTTCCAACAGAGCCCTCCCAAGATTCGCAGAAAGCATGGAACAAATTCAGACAAAATTATAGAGCTACCAACAAGGCCCAGATGGACAATCCTAGACCCAACAAGTCTGGAAAACAGAGGAATCAATACAACTGACGCAGCCCAGTGCAAGTGGGAAAGAGACTCTCAAGTGTTCCAATAAACATGGCATACGTCCACCTCCAGCAAGTGGATCAGAGACACCATTTCAAGAGGCGAGGTCATGGAGTTTTTGTCTTCTCTGTGCAACATGTTTCTGCTACCCCTATCCTTGGGGGAGAAGAAGACGAAGACGACGGAGGAGGAGGAGGAGGAGGAGGAGGAGGAGGAGATCGGATTTATACCCCGCCCTTCACTTGGGAGTCTCAGAGCGGCTTACAAATGCCTTCCCCTCCCCTCCCCACAACAGACACCCTGTGAGGTGGGTGGGGCTGAGAGAACTCTGACACAAACTGCTCTTTTTCAAGGACAGCTATGCCTTGAAATAAACTTGATGCCATAAACAATATTCCAGATGTTGCCCCAACAGAGCCAATTCCATCATTACAAAGGTTCTCCAGAATTTATTCTAATTTTTTCACAGTGCCGAAAAAAATGGAGGCTGGAGAACTGTTTCAGCTATCAGGTTCCTAAACAAGTCAGATACAGACACTTCAGGATGGAAATATTAAAACTCATCATAAAGGCCTTACAACCAAAAGTCTTTATGACATCAACAGACTTGATGGAAGCATATTTCTATGTTCCAACATTCCTTCCACCTTGATGATTTCTCAGGTTCGGTTGATGAACTAAACTGCCGGTACAAGGCCATGCTATGCCATTCAGACTGTTCCCCATCCCACCCCCATATTCACCAAGCTCTTAATTCCCATTGTGACACTTCTCAGAACCAAGGGAATCCATCTACACCCCTACTTGGATAACCTCTAAATCAGGTCGCCTTTGTATGCAAAAGCAACCAAGGATCTCCAGGGCACCAAACAGTGCTTCACAGTCCACAGCTTTGCCATCAGCCTCCAGAACAGCCCACTAACTCCAGTACAATCAATGCCATGCAAAAGAATTTCTATCCTGAGAAAGGGGTCAGAAACTATTTCATACAGCCCATTCACTCCAGATGACCCTAACGGCCAACCTGGTGTTCCTGGCACAATGGTCAAGCTACAGCAGATAAAATAATATCAAAATAAATATTATATGGTGTACACAATAGTAAAAGGGTCAGAACAAGCTTTATATAAACTGTAATAATCTCCCATACAAAGTTGATGAACATTTCAAATGACCAACACAGACCATATGCCTTTTGGCCTCAAGGGGCCTTTCTTAGTGGTCAATAATAAATACTATTTAAAAACACACACATCCAGAAAATGGCCATTCAATTTAAATTGTTGGTTGACACCACACAGATCCTGAAGTATTGGAAATTCTATACCAGATTATTACATCAATGAATATTTATGTGTGAGTGCAGCTACCATGTGAAGAGATCCATGGCCTGCTTTATAAGTTTACATCATACCACACAATATATGAGATAACAACAACTGGTCAGGATAGATGTGTAGTATTTCCTGTATGTGTTTTTTTAAATAGGATGCCTTATTGACCACTGAGGAAGGCCCTTGGTGCCAAAACGTGTATGGTCTGTGTTGACATTTGACATGTTCATCAACTTTGTATGGGAGATTACTACAGTTTATGTAAAGCTTGTTCTGACCCTTAATGCAGCCTGATATTCAGGCCCTATGTTTTAATTTTGCTATTGTGTAAACCATATAATAAATATTTATTTTAATGTTATTTTATCTGCTGTAGCTTGTCCCTTGTAGAGTTATCAGTGTATTTCGGGTTGAGTTTGTCTCCCCTTTTTCTTTGTTTGTTCCTGGCACAACTACAGTATATGCCCTCACCCATGGAACTGAGTCAGTCACTGTGGTTTCGCCAGCAAGGGCACATTCTTGAGCACTACAATGGATAATTCCATTGTAAGTTAAAGTATGTTGTTGAGTCACACAACCGACTTATGGAGACACCATAAAGTTCTACATCATGGGGTTTTCAAGGCAAGAGATGGGCAAAGGTGGTTTGCCATTGCCTTACTCTGCGTGACTGCAAGAAGTAGACTGAGAAAGCAGGAGCTTGTTCATCAGTCAAGGCCCTTCCCGGTTGGACACTGGCTTGTTACACCCCAGGCGTAACAGAATGTCCTTCCTTGTCTCAAAAGAAAAATAAAATAAATCTGGGCTTACTGTATAGGTACCCTTTGTTCGAGAATGAGAAGGACATCCTGGACCCAACCAAGATATAACAGATGTGAAACCAATCTTAGGGAAACTGGTTGCAAACTATTGCATTATCTTCTAAAGTTGTAGAATTCAGCTGGTGAACTGTTTAGTGTCATGTTTTGTTTTTCCGACTAATGAAGCAGTAGAGGTGTTATATTTGCAGGCTGTTAGGAAAGTACAGATACACTCAGCAGATTCCTAAAAATGTTGTAGAAGCCTCCAAGCTGAAGAGTGAGAACTTCCCTCCCCATTGGGGTGGGAAGAGCAGCCCACTTCCTCCCTGATAGGATGACGGGAAGCGGAGTAACCCAGCCATAACAGGACATCCTCCTTGTTCTCAAATGGGCTTGTTTCTTGATTTGGTCTTTCCAAATGCTGACCAGCTTCTTTTAAATGCTGCAGAAAATGGCAGAATTTGAAGATGACAAGAGGATCTGAGAGCTGTACATATCGACAGTATATGATGGCAACTCAAAGTAATATTTTACGTATTTATTACATAAGTATTAGAAAGCACTTTGAAAGAAAAGACAGCAAAAAAAGCAAAAAGAAGAAGAAGAGACAGCACAATATTTTATAACCTTGCCATAAAAAGCATTTATTTTTAAAAAACCACAATCCCCCCCCCCAATATTTCATCTTTAGAAACCAAACCAGTGAGGGGGCCCGGTTTGCTTCCAACTTTTCCAAACCTTCCCATCTCTAAGCTGGGGTGGAAGAGCCCCTCATATTTAATGCCATCCTCCTAGTTTGAGAACAATTGTAGCAGCTGCAAAAAGATTAACCAACCACTGTTAACAGATGCTTGCTTGGTTGATCAGAGAGGGAAGTGTTTGCAAACAGTCTATTTCTTCTTCCGTGACCTGACCAAGGATGTTTCACCAGCTACTAGGATACCTATGGGTGGGCCAGTAACTTTCGTTAACCTTTTTGCATACTGGATTGTCCCAAGTATCTAAACTCAGCCGAAGTGGTTTCAGTGTGCTCCCATTTGCTTATGATTGGCACATCCCTTTCTTAACTTGAGCGCCCCCCCCTTCTTAAAAGTTTGCATGAGCCAGACCACAAAAAGCATGAGTTAATTTCTTACACAAAGAGAAATTGTCTTCCCTTAAGAGACTTTTGCTTTCAACTCACATTACATCAAGCTAGGACTGGTTATTTGCTGTTATCCTCCACAGTAAATACCAAAATCATGTCAGGCTAGCCAGTCCTCAGAAGCAGTTTTAAAATGGACCACTTTTCCAACAGCACCACTTTTCCAACAAATATTCTAAATTTGTTATACAAAGTATCTTTTCCACAATTGTTCAGTTGCTCTTTTGGTCTCAGCTGATGATTTGTTAATTATAGCCCAGCACTGAATGTCCCTCTTCTGCTTGCTACACTTGGGGAATACTGAAAAGATAAGTCTTTTCTTAATTATTAAATGTAAATAGCTCATTAAATATAATCCAATTACTTTAATTGTAAGAAAAGGAAGTCACTACAATATGTACATGCATTCTTGCCTGAATAGATTTAATATCTTAAATTACTCATTGTCACATTCATATTATAAGTCAACCTCTGACATTACTGAATTTATGGCCGCCAGTTTCTTTTTCTTAAATGTTTTCTAGATAGATGTTGGGATATTATTCTAAAAAATCCCAAAACCTGCAGAGAAAATGCTCCAAGTGTTTGAACTAAGTAATTTATAAATGACACTGAAACGGTGAGAGGGTCTGGGCTCCAAACAATTAAAATGATACCCATTTTAATGGTAAGTCAAGATCAGCTTTTACTCACTCATGCATATTGAAAGAACAGGCTAGGCAGGGGAACCATTATAAATTTCACAAAATAGCCAAGTTAAAATGTCTTAGGGTATGCTCCAGCAGCCCTGATCTGGATAGCCTGGACTAGCCAGAACTTAGACCTTGGAAGCTAAGCAGAATTGGCCCTGGCTAGTGTTGGAAATATGTGAGTTGCAAGGTCTATGATTCAGTCACTGTAGGGTTAATCTGTTGTTTACCTTGTGGGCTTTTGTTCAGCCTGACCCGGAAGGAAACCTGGCACAGAGCCAATAGAAAGATAGCCCAGGTAAACTGAAGTCTGTTTTGATTGGTTAATGCAATCATGTGATTTCCTTCTAGGGGTCAAGAAGAAGAAGAATCTCCATTGTTGTGTGACCATGTGGTCTGTCTGTTTGTAGCTGTAAAGATGTGAAGATGTAGTTCTAGGTATCTCTTTTATTTTGTAGCTTTTCCCAATGAACCCTTCCCTTAGAAATAAAGATTTTTAAACAGAAAGAAATGCCTCCTCTCCAGTTGAAGCAAAGATCCATTGCAAACCTCCAAGTATCTAAGTATTTTTGCCTATTTTTCCAACAGCTAGTACATGGATGGGAGACTTCCAAGGAATACCAGGGTCATGATGCAGAGGCAGGCAATGGCAAACCACCTCTGAACATCTCTTGCCTTGAAAACCCCATGAGGTCGCCATAAGTCAGCTGTGGCTTGATGGCAAAACAACAGCGCCCAGGTACAAATGCAACTCTTCATGGCATAGCAAACTCTCATGAGCAGGTTTCCAGGCTGAATCTCTCCTTCCAGCCCCTTAGAGTACTAACAGTGTTATACCCTTCTAAATTCACTGAGTTAATCAATAGCTGTAACAGTGCTCAGGACTGCACTGTTCAGCTCTTTATGCTTGGTACAGTTTTTCTTCTACAAAGGCATATAGCTGTGCATGCTAGTGGCTCAACAGTTGTATAAGGAAAATATGGCACAGATTTTTTAAACTTAAAAAGACACAGAATTGGGGTTTAACGAAGTTTCCTGATATTCTTTGGGATACTACCAGGAGGACAGAAAATGGAAATAGCATGGGGAAGGGGATAAGGGGAAAGAGGTGCCCCCACAAATCCTTTTTGGGTTCCCAACTTATATATTAATAATTTTTAATGTGGCCCTAACTGTAGATACTTAAATCTGGAGACTGGAGCCATGAACAGACAAGACAGACGTACCTACATAACTGAGTTAAGCCACAGATTTGCAGAAAAAATCTGAAATCTAAAACACAAAAATACACTGTGGTTAAACCCTTCCAATAATGGAAGTAGCACCTGTAGCTTTAAGAAATGAATGCCCTCGCTGTAGCCACTGTGAGGGTTGCTAGGCATCCACATTATTTCCAGCTTTCAAACTTTATTTCTATCAGTTAAAAGATGGGGGAACATGTCCCTTTCCAGTACTGCTGTGGCCTCCCAGTCCACCCACTCCTCTCCTTCCAGCCCTGAAGGGAGGACACATCAGTGCTAGGCCCAGCAGCAACAACCAGCAACTTACTACTACATAATTTGTATGACCTATAATCAATGAAGGTTGCCGTAACTACAGATAAGCAAAAGCCCAGGCACTAATGCGTCCCAAAAACGCAAATGGCAACCACTGGAAGTGGCAAAAGGAGTCCCTAAGAAAGAGAGGTACAAATCCCATAACATGTTTGGAAAACACAACTATCTACTTAAATCATCACAGCAAACTTGCACCAGGTTTTCGCTAAACATACCCATGCAGCAGAAATCACACCCCAGCATTTGAAGTGGAGGGGGGAAGAGTCCATAAGGGTTTAATTTTGAAGAACAGCATTTCCTGAAAAAAATCTTGTAAGGTTCCAGTAAAGACATCAACCTTTAAAACACAACCACCACCACCACCACCCCATAATCTACTATTCCCTGATACTTTAACCTGTCAGAGTCATCTGTTTAGGGCTTTTATAAGTGACCCAACTATGCCCGTATGGAATCACTCATCCATGCACTTCTGCTAAATCATGGCTGTGTCATGGTTTGAGAATTGTGTGAGATGGTGGTGGGTCATGCCATCCTGGGGTTTTACATTCTTGGAAAGTTAAGACAGAACTGTGTCATACAGGGACTGGCCATCCACTAAGCCCCAGGAGGCCAGGTAGCTGACTAACAAGCCCAAGACAGGAATGTCTATACTGGTGCCAAGTGCAGCACTGGGTTGCAACTTCAGCCTGTCATTTTTTTACTTATAACCCTATATACATGACCAAAATGCAGCTCCTTTAAAGGGAAACAGTAACAGTAATGGCACAAAAAGAGTTTTGGCTCAGTTAAATGTAAGCAACTAGAAACCAACTCTACAAGACTAATCCTACAAAATCTCCATACAAAATTGGGTGACATTAAATAAAAAGCTTGCAAGACAAATGTTTGTAGGCCAAGTTCTCAAATCAGTAACACTTCTATATTTACACATACCTTTAAAAAAATTAAGGTAGGAAGAAATTTGTGTCTTGGATTCTGCTGAAATTTCTGAAGGCATGGGAGTGATTTTTGCTGATCCATTGCCCTGGGGGGGCATCCCCTGTCCCACAGAGCAGCATTTCTGAGCTGCTGTGGGATGGAGGAATGGCAGAATCACTCCCCCAAACCTGTGGAAACAGAGGAAGGATCCAAGCCTATGGCATGTAATAAACATCCAGCACAAATTCCTGCAAACCAATTCTCCTTACTGTCATATATCCTGTTAGGGCATATCCATATCACAGATTCTAACTGGTTTAATGGTCATGTGCTTTCTTCCAAAAAATGTAGATCTCTATGGGAGGTCAGGATCTCTAACAGAGTTCTCAGCACCCTCACCAAACTACAGTTGCCACAGTTCTTTGGGGAAAAGCCAATACAGTTAAACTCATGTGGTACAGTGTGTACCCAGCAAGTGGGGAAGCACGTTCATAGCCACAACCGACCTGGGTACCTCGCTTAGGTGACCCTGGGCCAGTCACTACCATTCAGTCTAAGTTAGTTCACAGTGTTGTTGGGGGACAGGGGAGAGGCCCTGCACACCACCTTGAGCTCTTTGGAGAATGAATGGGATGAACTGCAGGCTGCGGAAGGTCGGTAGTTCAGCAGTTCGAGACCCGAGTGTGCCGCATGACGGAGTGAGCTCCCATCTCTAGCTCCAGCTCCTGCTAACCTAGCAGTTCGAAAGCAAGAAATTGCAAGTAGATAAATAGGTACCACTTCGGTGGGAAGGTAACAGCGTTCCGTGTGCCTTGGTGTTTAGTCATGCCGGCCACATGACCACGGAAATGTCTTCGAACAGTGCTGGCTCTTCGGCTTTGAAACGGAGATGAGCACCGCAACCCTAGAGTCTGATTCAACTGGCTTTCAAGCAAGGGAACCTTTCCCTTTACTGTATATTATCTTCTGCTGGTGCTGGAGAAGACTCTTGAGAGTCCCTTGGACTGCAAGAAGATCAAATCAGTCAATCCTAAAAGAAATCAACCCTGACTGTTCCCTAGAAGGCCAGATAATGAAACTGAAGCTCAAATACTTTGGCCACCAAATGAGAAGGGAGCACTCACTGGAGAAGACCCTGATGCTGGGAAAGATTGAAGGTCAAAGAAGATGGGGACGGCAAAGAATGAGATGGTTAGACAGTGTCATCGATGCAACGAACATGAAATTGAGCCAACTTCAGAGGACGGCGGAAGACAGGAAGGCCTGGCGTGATCTGGTCCATGGGGTCACGAAGAGTCGGACTCGACTGTGCAACTGAACAACAACAACAACCTTCTGCCTCTCCAGAAAAGGATAGCAGATTAAAATGGATTAAAATCACACAACAAAAAGCTGATTTATAACCCAAGCTTTCTTTTACTATACATTCCTAAATGAAAGATCATACTAATTTCTTATTCTAACCATAAAAACACATTAATTTTAAACTATTTGTTGTTGTTTTTGGCTGTCAAGTCACAGCTGACTTATGGTGACCCTGTAGGATTGTCAAGGCAAGAGACGTTCGTGACCCTGATATTCCTTGGAGGTCTCCCATCCAAATATTTGCCAGGGCCAACCCCTGCTTAGCTTCTGAGAACTGACAAGATCAGGCTAGCCTAGGCTCTCCAGGTCAGTGGCACTTCAGGCAGCTGGGGGGTAGAAGTATTTGCACAGATCATGCTCTGTGGGTAGAAGTATTTGCACTGGCAGAAACACTGTTCTGGAGCCCAACTACTGCTTTTCATTACAACGCTTATTGCTCACAATCCCAGATAGCAGCTATTCATTCAAAGACAGGCATTGGCTGCAATCAACCCTAGAAGGTGCTGCTTCTTTCAAGCATTACTTACTACTCCAGTCTCCTCCGTCTTTTGCTTGTCCCACCATTATCCCACAAAAAGTAAATAATCTCAATGAGAAGTAAGGACTGTTCGTAGTTCTGGGTGGAATAAGGGCGATCACCCATCATTTATGTGTGGGTGACTTGCCACCAGCATCCAGCCATACTATAACAGCTGTACTACAACCGTGCTGTATGACAAAGAAATTTTCCCAACACTTCATAAAGAAAAGCGGCTTTTGTAAATTCACAACAGGGTCAAAAATTCAATTTCATGATCATATCCTTGTATTCACCCTGACCTGGATAGCTTAGGCTAGCCTGATCTCATCAGATCTCAGAAGCTAAGCAGGGTTGGGCCCTGGTTAGTATTTGGATGGGAGACCACCAACAAAGTCCAAGGTCACGACACAGAGGCAAGCAACAGCAAACCTCTTCTGAATGTCTCTTGCCTTGAACACCCTACGGGATTGCCGTAAATCAGCTGCAACTTATAATGAGGAAGATGGAAAACTACCGTAAGGCATTATGCCCACTGAGCTCAACCCAAATTCTTAATGGAAATATGACTGATACATAACCAAATGTTAACTGAGCATCTGGTATGTCACCATACATCCATGACACCCAGCCTAAATACAACTACTTCTTCAGCAAAATTAGCTGCTGGTCAACTACTGCTTCACATCACTGAAAACTAAAATGCATTTTAAAAGATGTGTATGCAAACAAAACTCTACGCATAATTATTTTTTACAAATAAGAGCAAGCAGCCAGATGCAGAAACACAAAATAGATGGGACTTCCGCGAGCAAAGCAAATTCATGGAAGCATACTATACAAATGTGCAAAACAGAAAATTATTCTATATAAACAAGATACACTTGCTGGTAATTTCTATCTGCACAGTGAATACACAATAGCTTTCCTTCCTAAATCAGGCTACAAATTTCTAGCAAACTTGAAGCCCATTTTCTGTGATGGGTTACCAATGTTGTAGTTACCAATGTTGTAGCTCTCATGAGCAAGGAAAGGATCAGCACAGAGAAAGCTTCCCTGGTTTCTGGCACATCCTCCTCCCCAAGGGGGCTCTCAGAACAAGCCAGCCTATTCCCAGTCACAGCCTTTAGCATACAGCAGACTGCAAGACCAACAAAATAAGAGAGAGATTTCTTATGACACAAAGTCTACCTCTGCAGAGTGTAAGGGCTCCCCTTTATTGCCATGTTATTCCATGTCTTGCTGCACCTCTATCACTATCCCAGGATATCCAACTACATTCACCTCCTACTCCAGCATGCATAAGCCAAACGTAACTCCAACTGAAACAACTCCCCTGCCCTGTAGGCAGGCAACTCTCCTTCTGAGTTGTTCCATATTAAGGCAGGTACCTACCTCTACTCCCGAATCACACCTCCAAAGACACCAGGACAAGCACTGCCTACAGCAAACCCTCAGAAATACACCCTTCCCTGGTCTTATTTCACACCCCATACCAGATGCTATCTGCCCACTCAATCCAGACCTGAACCTCCACTTTGTCCTAATCTCACTGTCCACTCTAGGCTCTTCCTCCATCCCATAGCCAAAGTGCAAAAAGCCAGAACCTCACCCTAGAGACCTACATGTCCAAGGCAGAGTCAATCTCCCTGCCCATGCCATTCTCTGCCTTTTCTTGCAGCATTCAGCTCGTCCCAGTAGCTGATCCACTTCCAACAAGTAGCACCATCAGAAGCCTCCTCATATTCCCAATTCCCTTCAAATGCCATAGTACTGAGGACCTCAATACTAAATAGAGGCAGGGTGGATAAAAACCAATAATCTTTTAATGGATTTTTTAAAATTTAAGTTGAATTTCTTAAATCTAAATTGGATTTTTTAATAAAACACTTTTTGAGGAAATGTCTATCTAAAGTTAGTTTTCTATTTAAGAATACATGCCTCTTCTTCACAGCAAAAATGTTATAAAACATACAGAGTTGAGAAAAAGACCTTAATCCCATTGCTCCTTTGCAAATCTATGTACACAGAATCAACACCTTACCTCTTAATTGCTAAATTTCAAAAAATTCAGTGAATAGAAATTGTTGGGAGTGGAACAGATCTGCTCAAGAAGCCAAGTGTGAAGAGGGAGGGGCAAGCAGTAAAATTAAAGTGAAACCTTTTGAGCAGAATACTCCACAAGTCTTTGGATCTTTGTATGTATAGCCTGAGGTTTATCATACTATTCTTTCCTTCAAGGAGAAAACCTATAATAGCAGCAGGCCGTAAAAGAGACCCAGTCTGGGAATATTTTAATGAAGTTCTTCTACCTATGGGTAAGGCAGGCAGGCATGCAAAATGCAAACACTGCAACAATGAAATGTAAGGCTTGGTGGCCCTAATGAAACAACATCATGAGAAGTGCTGTGATGAAGACGACAAAAGGAACATGTTTGAACAGGCAGGATCTTCAGGTTGGTAAACATTTTTATTTCATCATATTTTTTAAAGACTGCCTTAAGGAACTGTCATGTTTGAGCAAAATTATATTTCTTATTATTACTGCATGTTACTGTCATTTCGATACAGTTGGTAGGAAGAAATAAAGAGTTGAAGCAAGCAAATACTCCTTTTTTGGGCAGTACTGAGTGGCAGTGAATACAATAAGTAATACTAAAGAAGCAGAAATGGTATAAATAATAAAATAACAGCACTGACTTTTTTGTTTAGGGGAATCCATCATCAACATAGAGGATTCTGGAAACTATCCACCACCTGTTCTACAGTTTCAGAGTTATCTGTCCAGGATAGGTTGTATAAATAAAAAAGCTGACCATCTAGAAACCACCATAGATAAGTTTGTGATAAAAACCAGCAGATTAGAAAAAGAGTTAATGATGAAAAAATTGCCCAGTTTGTTTATGCAACCAACTCTTCTTTCCATGCAGGGTACAGTCCACCCAGCAGAGCAGATGTTGTAGGAAAACCGCTGGATAAAGTGTATGACAGAGAAATGGAGCAATGTGCAACAGCTCTAGATGGTAAAATTGTTAACCTAAGTCTTGATCGGTGTCCACAATGGTCCTGTTGTATGTGCTTGTACAACAACAGAAGAAGGGAATGTCTTCCTTGCAGGAACAATTAATATGTCAGGAAACACACACACAGAAGAATACTTACAAGAAGTGGCAGGAAAAGCTATAACAGGTGAACAAAAATTCAAATGTCTAGTACGCAGTTTCATCACAGACAATGCTGCAAATGTATCCAAGATGAGAAGAAATTTAGAAGAGCAGGAAGGGAATACAAAGCAAATAGCATATGGTTGCAGTACTCATTTGCTGCAATCCCTAGCCAAAGACTGAATACTTCTGCAACTATCATTTTGCTGCAGCAGCTCTGAAAAGAATGGTTGGGACCAAGCTAACACTCCCACAAGATGTTAGATGGAACTTTGTAGTGGGGCTGTTTTGAGCAGTATATCAAGAACTGGCCTATTCTGATGGGTTTGTGAACAAAATCAAGAGAAAATAAATGGCACTGTCACGGCCAAAATCTTCAACATTGGGCTTAAGAAAAATGTTGAACATGCGCTGAGCATCCTGAAACCCATTTCTGAAGCTTTAAACAAAATACAGAAACACAGCTGTTTTATTGCTGATGCTGTTGAAATGTGGAAGGAACGGAGTGAGCACTTAAAAACAGAACTACACACTGACAGAATTAAATTACAAACATTAAAAAATGAATGGGACAAACACTGTCTCCAGCTCATTTTCTTGCAAATATTGTCAATATCTGGCACGAGGGTCAAACCTTAAGTGCAGAGGAAAAGGAATTAGCTATTCCATGGGTATCCAGCAATCATCCATCTGTAATGCCAACTATACTAAACTTCAGAGCTAAGGGGGAACCATTCAAGAAATATCTTTTTGCTGACAATATTTTTTAAAAAGTCACACCAGTGAACTGGCGGAAGTCACTTAAACACTTGGATTTAGAGATCGTTGAAGTAATGATTTCACTTTTAACAGCAGTAGCTTCTTCTGCTGGTGTAAAAAAGAATATTCTCTTCCTTTGGACTCATTCATTCTAAATTGAGAAATCGCTTGGGACACAATAAAGCAGAAAAGCTTGTTTTTCTTTTCCAGATTATGAACAAACAAGAAGATGAAGATGAGTGAGCTACATAGGACAGTATTTTAAGGTTTTCATGTGTGGACTGGGCTGATAGTCTAACTACTGCCATGCTATTCACAAACCTAAGACGCCTCACCTATAGACAACTTCCCCATCCCTCACACAAGATGAAAGCCTGTTTAAAAAAAAAAAAAAAGACACAGCCCATCTGCTTTGCCACTGTGAACGAAGCTTTAACCTTCCAAAAGTTGAAAGGGCTGTAATAAGGACATAATGGCTACACACAAATATATTCTCAAATTGTACTAAGGCAGCTCACCTTCTGCACCCTAGGTACCTTAATGGAGAATAAAGGGACTTGGCTGCGAGAACAGCTAAGAAAGTGCTTTACTGGTGCTAGAGTTAAACTACTGCAAGTTAAGAAAGTGTGATCCCACTGAAAGTCAATTATCTCAACCAGGCTTTTGCATCTGTACTTGTCTACATTGCCAGTGCTGTGTGGAGCAAACCTATGCGAAGAGCACGGAAAATAAAGCACTTCTGTGTTGAAACTTATTGCAGCAAGATCTAGCACATTTAATCCCATCTCAGAGCCTCAAGTGAGAACCCTGCCTGTGGAATTTAATTCAGCAGCATTCTCAGCTGCAAAGCATGGTGCCTTCACAACATGCACCTAGCCATTTTTATTGCTTTCTTTTAATGCTACTCTTCATCTAAGCAGCTCAGAATACTGCATACAGTTCTCATATCTTCCATCTCATCTTCCCAAACACTCCGTGAAGTATATTACACTTCCAGGTGGTAACGAGCCCAGGATCATCATGCAAGTTTCATAACTGACTGGAGACTTGTGCATTTTAACCACTAGGAAGATCAGAGAGAGATCAGTAGACAGTACTAAAGTGAAAACCCAGTATGGTGCACTAGGATCCAGGAGAACCAGGTTCAAACAACCACTCTGCCACAGAAGCTTGCTGGATAACCAGAGGCTACTTACTCAGTCTCTCAGCCTAACCTACCTCACAGGGTTGCTGTTGTGAGGATAAAAGAGGAGAAGAATGGGTTTATAAGCTGCTTTGGATCCCCAAGCAGGATATAAACATACATTTTACCACAAAAATTGATGCAGGAGTGAATTACTCCTGTTTGAAGATACTCACCCAGCATATGATTATTGCAGCTATGACCTATATTAACAAGGTAAGAAAAACTTCACTTGCTAAGATCTTCCTTCAACACAAAAACAGATTAGCAACATGTTAAATGAATAAAAAATTAGTACCCATCTAACATTTTAATCACAAACATCTGCCCTTCAAAGAGGTCACAGCCTTTCCCCAGTCTACCCTCACAGAACTGCTAATAAGCTGCTACCATACTCAGCCGCACAGCATGGGGCCTTCACAATGCCTTCCCAGCACAGGAATGCATTCTGAATCATGTCAAATATTCAATGTGTCCTTCGGATGTCTGTAATCATGGCCCTAGCACACTACCTATTATATGATTCAATCTATTCATCGCATCAACTTACACTGTATAATTCATCCTGACAGTGAGAAAGGCAAACTATGACCATAGTTAAAACCTGTGAGGTAAGGTTAGGCTAAATGTCTGTGAGCCCTAGGTCATCCAGCGAGCAGCATCCACTTTTTCTGTGTTTTGTCCTCACAACAACCTTGTGAGATAGGTAAGGCTAAAAGGCAAGGATCGTGAACATGAGTCTCCCAGACCTCAGTTCACCACACTGACGACAGGCCCAAAAGCAGCAAAGGAAAATAGCAGGCATCCCCATGGCACTGCATAGGAGCCCCACCCAGACGCTTGATGAATCACAAGCCAGAATCAAGATTGTTGGGAAAACATCAACAACCTCAGATATGCAGACCATACCACTTTAATGGCAGAAAGTGGACCCAAAGAGCCTCTTGCTAAAAGTGAAAGAGGAGAGTGCAAAAGTTGGCTTGAAACTCAACACCAAAAAAACTAAGATCATGGCATATGGCCCCATCAACTCCTTGGCAAAGAGAAGGGAAAGTCGTGGAAGCGGTGATAGACTTCATGTTCCTGGGATCCAAGATCACTGCAGATGGTGATTTGCAGCCATGAAATTAAAAGATGCCTGCTCCTTGGGAGAAAAGCAATGGCAAACGTAGACGGCATAATAAAAACTAGAGACATCACTCTGCCCACAGAAGTCCTTTGGTCAAAGAAATGGTATTCCAGTAGTAATGTATGGCTGCGAGAGTTGGCCAAAGAATAGATGCTTTTGAATTATGGTGCTGGACAAGACACTTGAGAGTCCCTTGGACTGCAAGACCAAATAAGTCAATCCTAAAGGAAATCAACCCTGACTGTTCCCTGGAAGGACAAATACTGAGGTTGAAGCTCAAATACTTTGGCCACCAAATGAGAAGGGAGCACTCACTGGAGAAGACCCTGATGCTGGGAAAGACTGAAGGTCAAAGAAGAAGGGGACGGCAAAGGATGAGATGGTCGGACAGTGTTATCGAGGCAAAGAACATGAAATTAAGCACACTTCGGAGGACGACGGAAGACAGGAGGGCCCGGCGTGACTGGGCGACTGAACAACAACTCCACGTCACGACCCACCTCCGTAGAGCCCCCCGCCGTTTATGCCCCGCCCTTCTTCCCTCCAGCTAAAGAAGGCCCCGCCCACCGCCCCAGCCCAGGTTAAGCCCTCTTGCGTACGCCCACCTAAAGACGCCGGTAAGGAACGAGTCTCACCCGCCCGCAGCTGCCTTCTCTGCGCCTTCCTCCCTTCCCCCACCGTCACGACCTAAGCGGCCCGTGCCAACCGTCCGCCATTCCACAGCTTTTCCCTCAACTTCCTCTGGGCGACGTTCGCTCCGCCTCCTCCGCCGCCGGTGTGCACCCTCATTGGCAGCCCACAACCTTCCTGCCTTCAGCCTATTGGCTCGACCGCTTTGTCTGTTTAACCTTACGTTACGCGATTTGCTTACCCGCCCAGATTCCAAAAAACACCGACCCCACCCAACGGAAGCGACTTTGAAAAAAAAAGATGGAGTAAACAAGGTGGGATGGACCATGTGTTGACGCTGATGGGGGGGTTAAAGCGGGGTGTACCACGTTAAGAGAAGAGGGCGGTAGAATTTTTTTTTTAAGCTTGATATTTTTCTTTAGAAAGACTGGTGGAAATTTGTCATCAGGATGTTATCAAGAGAGTGTTCTAAGGTTTCGCCCTCTTTGACTTTATCGCTTACCTTGGAATGGTTTGATCTTCAAAGGAACGCTCCCCCTAGTGCCTGAGCGGTGTTATTGCAAGGCAAGAAACTTAAGTGAACTCCCGTAATAAAAGGGCGGTGGGGTGTAGATCGCAAAAATAGAACCTGATTGGCGAACTAAGGTTGAGATTCCCTCATTCACACGTTACAGAGAAAGAGACGTGAGTTTTTGGGGGTCCAGCCCGTATACATTTAAAACGGAGCTACGAGCAATCCTCTTTCTCTTTATAATGCATATATTTTCAAACTTTTAAAAATTAACTCTGTTTAATGCAAATGTTTAGCGGAAAGGCGGCATGGTGTAGCGGCTACACTGTAGCCCGATCAGTCAGACCTTGGAAGCTAAGCAGGCTCAGTATTTCGAAGGGATGCCCCAGTGCACCAAGGACGCCTCTGCAGAGGAGGGCAATCTGCAAAACATTGCTTCTCATTTACCTTGAAAGCCCCTTGCTGGTGTCGCCATAAATTGCCTGTGACTTGATGGCACTTTACACACAGTGCAAATCTCTAGGATTAACTCAATGTCATGTATGAAGAGGACATACACTGAAGAATTTTTAAAAGATGCATAATGAAGGAGAAAATACTTCATGCCATCCCCCCCCATATAGGGCCGGATTTAGATGAAGAGAGTCCCTGGGCTACTCTACTTGTGAGGCCCCTCTCAATCCCCCACCCCTAGAAGAAAATGGAAGAGTGTTATAAACAAAATTGAGTGAAGCCAAGGATGATGACGGGTATTTAAAATTCTGCAATTCACAATTTCTCTTCTAAAGGACATAAGATGTTATTGTTAAATACCATAGTGATTGAAAAAAAGACATAAATGTTAAAATTAACACTGAAAAACTTTTGCAATAACTGAACTTTGTAAACCTTTTGTGGAATAAGAATTAATTTTTAGGAAAATGAAGTTGTAATGTTATTCTTAAAAAAAACCCTTGAGTTTACAAATTATATTGCCTGGGAAGTGTAAATAATATGATCATGATTACCTGACAGTGTGGCACTTTTAGAATCTACTTTATGTTGTCATTAAACAGTCAGTTTTAAAATACATATTAAGAAGTAAACTACAACCATCAAATACAGTAAGACTAAAAATGTTTTTTTCTAGACTTTCCTCAGAGCAAAATCATCCAAAACTTCATCAAAATTTGTTTGTCTAAGTTTGTCACTTTCAATGTACAGAATGCTCAGTGCGGACAACCTCTCTTGAGACATCATGGCCCTTAATTCATTTTTAATTCTTTTGAGTCCTGAAAAACTCCTCTCTCCCAAGCAGTTAGTGACCATAAAGCTAAGAAATAGCCGCAAGATTGCTTCCACATTAGGAAAGGCCATCTGAATTTTTTCCTTGTATATAATTTGATAAAGGTCTGTATGAGACAGAGAGTGCTCTTCTGTAAGCCTATGGCTTTGTCTCACGTACAGGTGAAAGTGCAAAAGTTCATCAATAAGTTTCAGGTCAATATCTTCTGGGTATGCTTCCATCAACAGTTCAACACCTTGCTGAATTTCTTGCTTAGATGCTGTCAGATTAGCAAGTATGACTAAACATCAAGGCGCATGGAACGCTGTTACCTCCCCACCGAAGTGGTGCCTATTTATCTACTTGCAATTTCTTGCTTTCGAACGGCTAGGTTGGCAGGAGCTGGAACTAGAGACGGGAGCTCACCCCGTCTTGCGGCACCCGGGTCTTGAACTGCTGAACTACCGACCTTCCACAGCCTGCAGTTCAGCGTCTTAACCGCCACCCAAAACACACACCCCCACTTCCCAATAGGTTATTTACAGTGGCCGAGAGTCCCATTGGCTCTTGGCCAGGAACCTAGCCCCCTGATTGGAGCGGGCTAGGATCCGCATAGTCCATTGTCTCTTGGAGCGAAGCTCAACGTTTGTCTCTGGACTTGTCTGGACTTGTCAGGACTAGATACATTACAAATACTTTGGCTAAAATGGGCACCTGCCAATCAGGAAAAGACTTAAACAATGCAAGAGGGACCAGGTCCTCGCCATGGGACTTACCAGAGAAGAGAGAGGAAAAGAGGCCTCTTATTTCAGAGTCTGTGATGGGAGACCATTGTGGTGCAGTAGTAGGGTGCCAGCCCCCCGGTCCAAGCGGGGGTTCCTCTCATTTTGGGGGCTCTGTTCCCAACAGCAATCACCTACAGCCACCCCTAGTACAAGATTTAAAGAACCCTTTTGCTGAGATCTGAGCCTCCAATAAAAGGGGGGAGGAACTGCCTAAACTGAAGGAGACGAGTTCCCAGAACCAGGACTCCTTTTCTTGAACTGCCAGACCTAGTTCTTGCCATTGCAATTTAGCAAAATCAAGCTTCTTCTGCCCAAGGAGCTTCCTATACATTGATTTTAAGGAGATAACACCCCAAGCCACGGCTGTTTCCTCATTAAAAAAGGCATGGGGGGGCCCTCATCCTGATCAGGCTCTCAACATTTTTAATCACTTCATTAGGATTTCAAATGGTACCAGCATCCATTGGTCCAACCAGTGGATGCTGTCACATCTAGCTGGACCCACAGAAAACCCACAAAACAGGAGTGTTCAGAGAGCAGGCTCTCGCCACTCAAAAAATGTTCCGTTAGTGCATATCTCTAGCCTTGTAATGATCCTGTGAAGTAGGTCACTGGTATCTTGTTTTTACTGACAATGAGAGCTAAGCTGGGGAACGGCCCATTGGCACTTACCATGAAGGGTCTTTCTCCTCTGAGGTCAGGAGGACATCTCCATGGGTTATTCCCATCGTTCCTTTAGGGAAGCAGGAAATACTTTCCCCCCCTTCCTCTTGGCACCTTCGGAATAGCCCATCTCCTTAGTTCTGGGACTCCGAAAGCAGTAAACCTGAACTGGAACTATTGCCCCTACACAGGAAACAAACAACCCTGCGAACAAAGGGCCAAAAAAACTATAACAGAGAGAAAACGAGTACCCCTTTAAAGAGTACCTGAACATGGCAGAAAAAAGGATAAGGAAGAAGAGAACAGCACAAGCAGTAGAAATGAAGGTAGACAATGATGAAAGTGGGAGGGGCCGAGATGTCCTCCTGACCTCAGAGGAGAAAGACCCTTTATGGTAAGTGCCAATTGGCTGTTCTCCCTCTGAGGTGGAGATCTCCATGGGACCTCCCAGAGCAGTGTCCCTCGGATGGGAAGGTCATCATCGTCAGCCAAAGTCACAATGTGCTGCAGAACTCTTCTTCCAAACGCAGCATTGGCTGAAGCAATCGTGTTTAACTTGGAGTAACGAACAAACGTGGAAATGGATGTCCAAGTGGCTGCCTTGCAGATCTCGTCAAGCAACGCTCGGTTGGTGAAAGCTGCGTTGGTGGAAGCACTTCTCAGGGAATGCGCTGTAATCCCCTTTGGAACGTCCATTCCCAAAGCCTTGTAGGCCTCCATTATACAAGGGTTGACACAAGTTCCCAAGTTCTTGGCTCAATGGGAAAGCCTCTGCTTTGCAGGCTGAAGATCCCCAGGTTCAATTGCTGGTATCAGCCAGTAGGTGGTACAAAAGATTTCTGCCAAAGAAACCAGAGAGCAGCTGCCAGTCAGACTAGACAAGGCTGGCCTTGTTAGACCAAAGTTCAGAAAGCAGCCTCATGTGTCCATGTGCTCAAAGTAGTTCGGTCCACCCACTGACTGATCTGTTCCACATTTCCGATTCCTTCCTCAAAGGACAGCATGGTTCTTTCTTTCCCTCTCTGTTTTATCTTCACAACAGTCCTGTGAAGTAGGTTCAAATGAGGGCGAAATGGGCTTGGAACAGCACTGTGGGGAGAGGAAGGGCTCATGCCTCCTCCCACAAGTCATCTTCCTGTGCAGAAACAGAACTAGAGGGAATGGGTTCCCTGTTTTTGACTGCTCTATGTGGAGTATTCTATGCACATGGAGCAGCAAAACAAAGGAAATATCTCCTTCCCAGGGCTGTTTCTGCATAGGAAAATAGTTTGGGGAGAGGCAGGAGCATTCCCTCCCCCTACCCATTTGGGCTCTCTCTTCTTCTTTTTTTAAGCCATTCCCAAGAGCTGTGGGGAACCCAGACCCAACTCATTAAAAACGTAAATGTGTAGTTTGGCCCTTAGGGCTTGGACTACATGTTACTCTCCTGACAACATTTATTTTAAACCATTTCTTTTTCTTTTGCAAATACAACCTCCAGAATTGCTTTATCAAGGATGAGAACAGCATAGGAAAAGAGAACTTTAACACTTCACAACAATCCTATGAAGTAGGTTAGGTTGGGGGCTCAACTACATGTTACTCGTCACCACTGTTCCCTCTAAGCTGAGTTAGTGTGAGCTAGCTCACAGTCTTTTAGCCTCCGGCTCACACATTTTTGCCTTAACTCAGGAAGGATGGCTCCAGAGCAAACCAATTAATGCAGTAGCCAAATCGCTCGCTCACAACTTTAATGCCAGTAGCTCACAAAGTAGAATTTTTGCTCACAAGCCTCCACGGCTTAGAGGGAGCATTGCTCTCCACCGTATTTATTTTAAACCCCCCCCTTTTTTTTTTTGCAAGGACAGAAAAGTCTAACTCTTTCCTCCTGTGCCCATTTTTATGGTGTGCAAGGCCTCTACTAAACAGCTTTTGTAACTATTGGGGGAAATGTATGAGTAAGACAGCATGAGTAAAAACAATTCAAGAATGACTTTTTCAACATGAAAATGGCAGAGGAGAAAGAGTTCAAGATCCTTTCTGCCTACACGGTTGCTTTCCTTGAGAAAACAATCCCAAGTCATTCTGTAATATGCAGTTGGGCCCAAAGAGAGGGCAATTGGTCCAAATTCAGCTAGTGAGCCAAATGCAGACTTGAGAACCAGTCTCCTTGGTCATCATCTATATATCTAATTCTCAACAATCCCCTATGTGTGAATATCTAAAGCCACAGATAGTGGACATACTTACCCCAAACAAGTTTTTCTGCAAACTTGGGTGACCCCCTAGGTTTGCAGAAAAACCTGAAAACTTTATAAAAAAAATACATTGGGGGGTTTAAATCCCCTCCCCAAAAAATAAAAGGTGTGGTCTGCATATGCCTGGCTGCTGCTGTTCCTGTGGAGCCAATCCGGGCCAAGCTGTGGGGGGCAGGGAATGCTAGGAGCCGCTCTGGGCCTGGTCACACCAGCAGGGAATGCCAAAAGAGGCTCCGGGCTCGGCCACGGCAGCACAGAACACTGGGGCCCAGCTGCAGTGGTGGGGAACACCAGGAGAGGCTCCAGACCCGGCTGTAGTGCGGAAGACCAGCAGAGACTCCGGGCAGAGCCACAACAGCAGGGAATGCTGGGAAAGACTCTGGGCCTGGCTGCAGCAGACATCAGGAGCTGCTCTGGACCTGGCCACCACCGGGAGCAGCTCCCAGGCACTGCTACCACTGCCAGGCTCAAAGGTAGGGGAAAAGAGGGAGGGATAAAGAAGGGGGGGTTGGCTTGGGGGTGGGGAGAGAAAGGAAAAGATGGGGGGTATTGGCTTGGGGGGGGGAGAGAAAGAAGGGGGATTGGCTTGGGAGAGATAGAGAGAGAGAAAGGAAAAGAAGGACAGGTTGTCTTGGTGGAGGGTCGAAAAGAAAAAGAAGGGATTGGCTTGAGGAGAGAAAGAAAGGAGAAGATGGGGGAGAGGGAAGGAAGCAAAGGTGGGGGGATGCCCCCTCCCCACAAGTTTCTTGTGGGTCTCCACTTGTCTATACCTAATTCTTAACATAGCCCTATCTGTGGATTCTTAAATCTGGAGACTAGAGCCATGAACAGACAAAACATATCTTTCTACAAACCCAAGTAAAGCCCCAGATTTGCAGAAAAATATAAATATATACACATACACATATGTATATACACATATGCATATATTGAGGGTTTAAAAATCCTAAAATAATAGAAGCAGTACCTGTACTTTTAGGAAATGAATGTCTTCTGTAGTGGTCACTGTGGGGTAGCTATGCAACTACCATAGTCAGCCTTCAAGCCTTGGTTTCCGTCAGTAAAAGGCAGTGGAAGGGACAGGGTAATTTCCAGGTATGTTTTGGTACTTGAGGGAGGACTCAACAGGACCAGGAAGTAACACTGGCAGGCCTGGTTGCTCACTACTATTCAACAGCAGCCGCCACACAAAAGTAAATGTGGTCTAGCGGTTAGATTTTCAGACTAAAATCTGGGAAACCCAGGTTTGTATCCCCATTCTGCTGTGGATGCTCACTGGGTGACCTTGGGCCAGTCAATACTTCCAGCCTAACCTACTTCACAGGGTTGCTGTGAGGATAAAATGGAGGAGAGGAGAATGATATAAGCTGCTTCAAGTCCCTGTAGTGGAGTATAGATGAAGTAAATATGTAATAAATATAGCTGAGGATGGGGGAGGCAGATAAAAGGTGGGTTGGTTGGTTGGTTGGTTGGTTGGTGGGAGAGAAGGGAGTTAAGAAAAATGAGGATATGGAGGCCACCAGAACTGGGCCAGAGTTTTCCCAGGCAGAGGCTACCACAAGAGGGAAGAAGGGAGAGCTGAAGATGAGAAGAGGCCAGATAAAGATATATTGGCTGGTGGGTGGAAAAGAAAAGGGAAACGGAAAAGGAAAAAGGCTAGAGGGACTTCCTGGGAAGGGAAAGTGGAAATAGTGGGGGAAGCGGAAATGAGATGCCCTCTGCAGGTCCTTGCAGTTCCCCTGCTTGTATATTGTAATAGCAGAGCACGGCCCCATCTGTGGGCACCTAAATCCAGAGACAGGAGTGAGGAATGGACAAAATTTCAACAAACCTGAAAAATGCCTCATGGTTGCAGAAAAGTCTGAAATCTAAAAAAACACATTGGAGGGTATAAAAAAAATCCCAAACCGATAAAAGGAGCATCTGTAGGTTTAACAAGCAGATGCCCTCCGTGGCTGTCACTAGGCAAGCACAACAGTTTGGCCGGCATTCCAGGATAGGTTTCTGTCACAGTGAAAGAAGGGGGAGGGGCAGGCCATTTCTGGGCTGTTTTGGAGGGAGGACTCACTGGGGCCAGATGTAGACACAATCACTGGGAGGCGTCATACCACCCAACTTACATGACTAATCCGAGCCTGGCTGCTTGCTATTGTTCAACAGCAGTGTAATGTATCCAGTACAGACAAGTCCAGAGACAAACATCGAGCTTCGCTCCAAGAGACAATGGACTATGCGGATCCTAGCCCACTCCAATCAGGGGGCTAGGTTCCCGGCCGAGAGCCTATGGGACTCTCGGCCACTGTAAATAACCTATAGGGAAGTAGGGGTGTGTTTTGGGTGGCGATTTCTCTGGGGATATAAGCCGGCCTGCGAGCCGGCCAAAGTTGTCTTGATCCGGATAGAATAAAGTACGCCTTGCTGAAATCACTCTCCGTTTGCGTACTTTTCAAACAGCCACCCCAAAAAAGCCAGTAAGGTTTAGTGGTTAGTTTTAGACGCAGACTTTGGATTCCGATTCTGCTGTCTAAATTCCATAGGTGACCTTGGGCTAATTATACATTCTCAGCCTAACCTACCTCCCAGGGCTGTTGTGAGGATAAAATGAAGGAGAGGAGAATTGTGTAAACTGTACTGGATCCCCATTGTGGAGAAAGGCAGAGTATAAACAAAGTAATTAAGATGGGGGGGGTAGATAAAAGTTAGATTGGTGGTTGGGTGGGAACAGGGCTCTTTTTGTAGAAAAAGCCCAGCAGGAACTCATTAGCATAATAGGCCACACCCAACAGCAGAAACTCATTAACCTATTAGGCCACACCCCTGACAGCACAGCTCATTAGCACATTAGGCCATACCCCCATGTTACCAGAAGTGTGGTTATCCAGCCACACCCACCTTTCCTTTCTTATTCTGTTTACCTTGTTTGTTGTCAAAACCCAGGGCTTTTTTTGTAGCAGGAACCCATTTGCATGTTAGGCCACACACCCCTAATGTAGCCAATCCTAATGAGTTTCTGCTGTTGGGTGTGGCCTATTATGCTAATGAGTTTCTGCTGGGCGTGGCCAACTTGGGAGGCAACCGGAAATCCGTTCCTGTGCATTCCTGCCCAAAAATAGCCCTGGGTGGGAAGGAGAGAAGGAAGCAAGGAAAGGTGAAGATATGGGAGTTGCTAGGATGAGGGGAAAAGGAAATAGCAACAAGAGGGGATTCAAAATAAACTGAGATGCCCCCCATCCAGTGCAAATGGGCCCAGCTCAGCCAGTACCATGCACGTGGGTCATTGTTTTCTAGGGAGAGGCTGCCAGGGGAGGGAAGAAAGGAAAACTGAAGGTATGGGGGCAGAAAAAGGTAGGTTGGCTGATGAGTGGAAAAGAGAGGAAGCAGGAAAAGGGGAGAGGCTATGGGGGCTTTCTGGAAGGGGAAATAGTGATGGAACGAAAATGGGTGACACTGTAAGGACCTGCAAGGGGCATCTCACTTGTATACTCTTAAGTACTATACTGATATTCTCAAAATAACCATGGGTACTCTTTACAAGTAGCGTGAGCCCTTATTCCAGCTACAAGCTTACCACATAAAATGGCAACCCATGTCCATTTCCCTCCTTAATTGACATTGGCATCCTTTCCATGTAGGCTTACTAGACTCCCCAGTAGGGGCAGGCCAAACCCCACCCCCAGTGCTCTTAGAACACACTTTTTAAGGCCATTGGGTTAACAATGTGACATCATTTCTAGGGCAAACCCAAAAGGGATGGCAGAAGCCCCCATAGGGGAGTGGCTAAGCCTGTGAGGGACCAGTAGCGCCTTCTGAGCAACTTCTGCCCCCAAGGTGGAGCTTCCCTACAGCTGATGGTCAGACAGCTGGTTATCAAAGAGTTAGGAGTCAGGGGCGGCTGCCTGACTCTTAAAGAGACAGCTGCTATTGATCATCCATGACAAGGTGCATCTGTGACCCCTCTAGGTCTGTGAGGAGTTGGGCTTGACAGTATGGAGGCCCAACAAGGATTGGGGGGGGGGGCCCTGCCAGCAGCAGTCCTTCTTTTGGAATTACATGGAGTTCCTCCCTTATCATCAGGAGTATTATGCCCAAGGCAATCGTGTTGTTAGGTCTGTTTCTTTTCCTGCTGAATTTCACAGCCGAAATAGTGCTGGAGAAACAAAAGTCAAGGAAAGGTCACCAAATAATATAGCTTTTGCTGCTTTGACACACACAGAGGAGTATTTGTGTAGCAACTCTGATCCAAATCTATCCTGATTCATGGGAGAGCTGGACATCTCGACAAAACAGCAGACTCCAGCACACTTTTCTTGACTTAACTGAGTGAATTAATCAACTCAAGCTTTACCTGATATGGTTGTTCTTCAGTCGCACAGTCGAGTCCAACTCTTTGCGACCCCATGGACCACATCATGCCAGGCCCTCCTGTCTTCCGCTGTCCTCTGAAGTTTGCTCAATTTCATGTTCGTTGCATCTATGACACTATCTAACCATCTCATCCTTTGCCGTCCTCGTCTTCTTTGACCTTCAATCTTTCCCAGCATCAGGGTCTTCTCCAGTGAGTGCTCCCTTCTCATTTGGTGGCCAAAGTATTTGAGCTTCAGTTTCATTATCTGGCCTTCCAGGGAACAGTCAGGGTTGATTTCTTTGAGGATTGACTGATTTGTTCTTCTTGCAGTCCAAGGGACTCTCAAGAGTCTCCTCCAGCACCATAGTTCAAAAGAATCTATTCTTCGGCGCTCGGCCTTCCTTATAGTCCAACTCTCACAGCCATACATGACTACTGGGAATACCATTGCTTTGACCATGCGGACTTTTGTTGGCAGGGTGATGTCTCTACTTTTTATCATGCTGTTTAGGTTCGCCATCACTTTCCTCCCAAGGAAATCTTTTAATTTCATGGCTGCTGTCACAGTCTGCGGTGATCTGGGATCCCAGGAACGTGAAGTCTGTCACTACTTCCACGACTTCCCCTTCTATTTGCCAAGGAGTGATGGGGCCGGATGCCATGATCTTAGTTTTTTTAATCAGTTGTTCCATATCTGGTTCTAACTGTTGCTTCTTGGCCCTTATACAGGTTTCTCAAGAGACATGTGAGGTGGTCTGGTACTCCCATCTCTTTAAGGACCTGCCATAGTTTGTTGTGATCCACACAGTCAAAGGCTTTAGCATAGTCAATGAAGCAGAAGTAGATGTTTTTCTGGTACTCTCTTGCTTTCTCCATAATCCAGCGAATGTTGGCAATTTGATCTCTAGTTCCTCTACCTCTTCGAAACCCAGCTTGTACTTCTGGCAGTTCTCTATCCACGTACTGTTGAAGCCTAGCTTGTAGGATCTTGAGCATGACCTTGCTAGCGTGTGATATGAGTGCAATTGTGTGATAGTTTGAACATTCTTTGGCATTGCCCTTCTTTGGGATTGGAATGTATACTGACCTTTTCCAATCCTGTGGCCACTGTTGCGTTTTCCAAATTTGCTGGCAAATTGAGTGCAGCACTTTAACAGCATCATCTTTTAAGACTTTGAATAGCTCAGCTGGAATACCATCACCTCCACTAGCTTTGTTGTTAGTAATGTTTTCTAAGGCCCATGATATGGAGTCAGTTTTAATTGGGGTGGGCAATGTATAAATGGATAGGCTGTGAATTAAGGGCACATCCAGAATAAGGAATGAAAACGATGAAAGATAAACATTTCCTTCTAACTGTATGTGTCAACCTTTGTTTATTAAATGTTCATTTATTTAATTATTAAGATACTTAGATCCAGGGCTCTAGTCGGGGGGGAGCTCTCAGGTACGGAGCTCCGGAAGAGAACCTCTAGGGGGCGGGGCGGTCACGTGGTGAAGCCCCGCCCCCTTCTTTACCCCGCCCTCTGCTTCGATCCTCATTCCATTTGGGAATGAGGATGAAGCAGGAGGGTAAGTAGCCGGGCCTTCTGACACACTTCCGGTGATGTCAGGGGGTGTGGCCTTCTGTCACTTCCGGTGATGTCAGGGGGCGTGGCATAGGCAAATAAGTTATGCTAATGAGTTATGCTAATGAGCTCCGGCAGCTCTTTTTCTACAACAAGACCCCTGCTTAGATCCTTCTTTTCTCCCCAGCGGGAAACTCAAAGCAGCTTACAACATCATTCTCCCTTCCTCCACTGTATCCTCACAACAACAACCTTGTGAAGTACATTAAGTTCAGAGAGAGTACCTGGATTAAGGTTAATCTGTAGCTTCTATGGCAAAGTGGGGCTTCAAACCTGGGCTTCCTAGATCCTAGTTCAGCTCTCTAGCCAGTATACTACACTGGGCATGAGAACAACCCTGCTGGATCAGACTCATGGGTCATCTAGTCCAGTGTCCTGTTTCACACAGTGGCCAACTAGATGCCCCCCAAAGACTCGCAAGCAGGGCATGGAAGCTCAAACATCCTCCTGTCATTGCCCCCCCCCCCCCGTGGCAACTGGTGTTCAGGACACTGTCTCTAGACCTGTGGGTCCCGGTTAACCACCCTGGACCTATCTTCCACAAATCCACCAAATTGCTTTCTAAAGCCATCTTAATCTACTGGTCGCCACTCCACCTTGTAGCAGAGAGTTCCACAAGTTAATCAATACATTGTGTGAACAAATATTGCATTTTGCTTGTACAAGATCTATTACCCATTGACTTCACTGGTTGCCTGTGAGTCCTAATATGATGGGAGAGGGAGGAAATGTTCTCTCTATCTACCTCTTCCCTGCCAAGCATTGTTTTCTAAACTGTGATTATGTCCCCACCCCACCCTCATCTCAGACTCCTTTAGTAGCTCAGCAGCTCAAGTGAGGTTTTGGTGACAGGCAAATTGAGTTTAGATGTGACTGGTCCATCTTTTGCTTTCCCCCAAAGTGATCAACCTACCTTTTCATGGGTTTACAAATCCTACAGTCGCAAGATATTGGTCTTCTTATAGTCAGCAGAGGCACAGTATTGACCACACTGTTGACCTCTGCCCAGAAGTCACTGCTTAATTCTTCACTTGGGAAGAAGGAGAATTAGAAGCTCTGGATTTCTCCTCTCCTCTGTTCCCTTCCCTTTCCCACCATGTTTTCTTTTCTGACAGGAACCCACGCCAACACTGATGGAGGGCAGTTCCAGAATCGCCACTGCCGTGATACCATTGACATTTGCTAATCAGCTTTAACCTTAGATCTACACACACACACACTGTCTGACTGACTGTCTTGTCTCCATGGAGACGCATGGCAACCTTTGCTCA
>NW_015170902.1:633219-661452 GCF_001447785.1 Gekko japonicus | reverse complement strand
AGTTTGCCCAGTGGAGAGGGAGGAAGATATAATAACCCTGCATTTCTTTCTTCCCAGATTTTGCAGCCAGGTTGGTTTTGTTTGCACTCTTTCTTCAGGGACCAGAATTGTTCAGGAGTATTTGAGCAGTCTGAAGTCACGTTAGATCAAATTAGTGTTATCCTAGGGTTGCCAACTCTAGACTTGGAAATTCCTGGAGATTTGGGGGTGAAGTATGGAGACGGCGGGGTTTAGGGGCAGGAGGGACCTTAGCAGGATATAATGTCAAACAGTCCACCCTCCAAAGCAGCCATTTTTCCCCAGGGGAATGGATCTCTGTCGTCTGGAGATCATTTGTCGTTCCAGGAGATTTCCAGGCCTCACCTGGAGGCTGGCAGCCCTATGACCTGCATGGGATGGCAAGTTTGGTGTCAGCAAGCTGTCAAGTTTTGTTTTATTCTTTCTGTGTGTGCTTATCTGCTTTCACTTTCATATGTAGAACTGCTGATGCGCATAATTGCTTAGCACGCCGAAACGTCTATATCTCTCAAGGCCACAGGTGGTTGTCGCTGCTTGTTAGTTGCTGGAGGATCTCACGAAGCACCGTGAGAAAGAGATAACATATGCTGCCTAGAAGAGTTTGCTCCCAGGCTCGATGGCGCACACGGGAAACCCCGCAATTGGGCCTCAGTGGTTTGAATGTAGTATAACATGCCATGCCCATTGCTCACCCTTCATTCTGAACAGTGGTTTTGTCCACGCACCTATAGCTTCAAATAAAGTAAAACCTTTCTACAAGTGTGTACCGCGTTGATGCTGTGGGAAGTCTGACATTTGGGCCTTGCAAGCAACACCACTAGCCAAAGAACTGAGTTGGTTCTCAGAGCCCCCTAGCTGCAAGGGGACATTTATGGGTTGGCCCAATAACTGCTTGGCCTCTGGTAGGAAGAAACAGCAAGCATGGTAGGAAGAAACAGTAGACAACACCGCAGAGTGCAGTTGGCCATGACAACCAGCGGCCACATTTGCTTTGGTCCTGAGTATGCTGCAGTCCCAGGCTCCCTAGGCTGACTGCTGGCCAGAGTCAGGTTGGAAAACTGAGCCACACTTCATCTCTGTTCTTTGGGGGGGGGGAAACACTCCAGTTGCTAAGCAACCTCCAAATGGACTACTCCACCAGCTGTAGGTCAAAATGGAAGCAGTTATAGGGGAAAAACCAAAGGAGAGGGGGGAGCAGGCCATGGCTGACCAAGGTTGGACTGGAGGCTGGCTCCACCTGGTGGTCCTACAAGCTCCTGACGTCCAGATCCATAATAATCCAGAAATTCTCTTTTGATAGCTGTTATAAAAAACAAGTTCCATCTGTTCAGATTCACTGTGTCTATGGAACTGGTATTGCAAATGATTTATTCATCTGATTGCCTTATCCCCAATGAGAACAAATTCTTTCCTCAGTTCCGTACTCCTATGAGTATTGAATAAAAACTACTATAAAAGAATCACAGACGGACCATGAGTTGATGCATTTATGGAAAAGTGTATTTTGGTGGCAAATACTGGAATTTTGTCATGATTCTACTCATCCATAAAATAAAATAAAAATTCAATCCTGCTGTTCTCCCATATCGGGGACTCTAAAGAATAAAAAAAATACACACAGCCAATACAAATAGAAATAGAAATGTGCAACCCAACTTGCCCCTAGTACAAGCTTCACATAGATGATGAGCCATAAGAATGCTCTGGGCTGGTTCTGCTAGCATGGCTCATGCTGGAGTGGAGACTGAAAGCCGGGGGCTAAGAGCTAAGGGCCAGGAGCCTATGCCTCTAGCCAGGCTCTGGCTTTAAGTTGCCCTCCAAAAAGGGAAGGGGCAGGTGCCCAGCCCAGAACTTATTTAGCAGGCCCAGATGTTCCCAGTTCCCTTCCTTCCTTTCTAAATTGATACATTTTATTCTTAAAATAATAAACTGAATAAGCTCCTGTCACTGAAGTAGTGGTTAGAGAAGACCTTGATTCATATTCTGAATCAGTGGTAAAGCTCATATGGTGACCTTGGCTGGGCCAGTTCCTCTTTCACAGCCAAACTACTACACTGAGCTATTGTAAGGATAAAATGTAGGGGGGAGGGGGGAACCATGTAAGTTGATCTGAGCTCCTTCGAGGAAGGGCAAGATAAAAAAAATGTGATAGATAATCATTGTTTTCAGGGTTTGATCTTTAAGATGCCACGGGACTTTTGTTTTATTTTGCTCCAGCAGACTAGCATCATGACAGCCTATTTGCCGTTACTGATATTTGTGCCTCATGGCAGTCATTGTTGTGTGGCAGTGTCCCTGACTCCTTCTGTAATTTCAAAAGTACCCACTGGAGAAAAAAAAGGTTGGGGAGTCATGCTCCAAAAACACAGACCCTTGCACACTCAGTAGTTGGAGGCATGCAGTAGCTGTATATTCTCTAGATTTGGGGGGGGGGGGCACTCAATACACAAAGTATGTTAAGAAGAAGAGGAGAAGAGATTGGATTTATACCCTGCCCTTCACTACCCAAAGGAGTCTCAGAGCGGCTTACAAACTCCTTTCCCTTCCCCTCCCCACAACAGACACCCTGTGAGGTGGGTGGGGCTGAAAGAGCTCTGACACGAACTGCTCTTTTTCAAGGACAGCTGTGCCAGAGCTTGTGACTGACCCAAGGTCACATCAGCAGGTGCAAGTCGAGGAGTGGGGAATCAAACCCGGTTCTCCCAGATTAGAGTCCGCAGGCTTAACCACTACACCAAACTGTATCTGATGAAAGGAGATTTTACTCTAAAAATCTTGTTGGTCTCTGAGGTGCAGCTGGCCTCAAATCTAGCTGTTCTATTGCAGACCAACACGAGTACCCTCTGAAACTATGTTAAGAAAGATGTTTGAGGTCAAAAGGTTAGAGAATTGCCAGCATTTGGGCAAATGTCCTGGTCTGGAAGGAGAGAAAATCCACATTTAATCGTTCAGAATGGCTCTGATATTACCAAGGAGAAAGTCTTTCTATTCATTACTGGGGGAAGAGAGCAAGAGGAAGGTAAAGAATTCTCGCCACAGAGAGGGCTAGAAGCCATCTCTTTTCCCAGAAGTGTCCCGCTCTCATCTTTTCTCTTTCCAAATTAACATGGGAAAAATGCCCATTACCTGCTACCAGATAATGACTGTGATTAGGTGGATCTCTGCCACCAGCCAAGATCTGAAGGATTGCTCTGCTCTCCAGCAGAGTCAGCCGCTGCAAAAACAAGAGCAATAAAAGTGTAAATAAAAGACTTTGGAAAATGGAGCTGGCCGCCTGGAAAGGGCACAGGCTCAAAGAGCTTTGATTATCATCTCTGGCAGCAGGGCTTTGCCTTAGACAGTGGGGGGGTGGTGGAGGTGGAATTAGAGATGGAACCACACATCCACTCTGCTTTTCAGCCCCCAGTTTGAACTGGATCCTTTTTTTTTGGGGGGGGGGGGCATTTTCCAAACTGAAGAATTTTGGATTTTATTAACATTCAATGAGACATCACAATATAGCTTAAACTGTCCAGGTGACAGACAAAGATTGGATAGATCTGGTTCACATCTTAGCTCTGCCACAGATGGCTGGCACTGGCAAGCCAGGAACCTCCAATTCCATCTCTGTAAAACGGGCACACTGGTCTTCCTCACAGGTTTATTATGAGGGGGATGGCGGAAATATTGTTACTAGCCCAGGGTTTTTGGATCCAGATGCCAATTTTTAAGCATGATCAACACACAGGTGTTACTCAGCTATTTGGAGGGATCCTGGAGTAACAAGGATCGTTCGTGCCCACATCAGTTCCCATAGCATCACAAGTGGCAAAGTGCACTTCCCTTCCGTGCCGTGTGTTATTTTTAAAAAGGATTAAAACCTTTGTTTTTGTTTTGCACCATTCCAGAAACATTCCAGAAACAGATAAAGTAGTTCCGTTAATGTTTGCTGCTTGTCTTTGGGTGTGCACACACGTTCAAAGACAAGGAGCAAACATTAACAGAGCTACTTTATCCACCCACAGTCACATTGCAGCAAGGACTCTACCATTTCACTGACCAGTCCTTTCCCCCTCTCCTGTTTTTCGGTCTGAAGGCTGCATGTGTCCTCTCTGCAGGCCTCAATGCAGAAGAAGAAAAAATCAGTTTCCCCACCCAACTTTGTGAAATCGACCAATATGATTGTCTTTTCCCACCCCAACCATGTTGTGCTTGTGGGCACTTCTGGAGTGTTGAGAATGGTTGGCAGGCACCATCATCATGCCCAGGGAAATGCTGACCGCCACTTTGGGGTCAGGAAGCAATTTTTCTCCAGGTCAGTTTGGCTGGAGATCCTGGAGGCTTTTTGTCATCTTCTGGCCTGGAACAGCCATCACTGGGGGTGGGGGGGTGGGAGGTATTTGTGAATTCCTTGCATTGTGCAGGGGGTTGGACTAGATCCCTTCCAACTCTATGATTCTATGATCACAAAATGGCTGCCGTTGGAAAGCAGTTACAAAAGGTTGAGAGGTTCCAAGACAAGCATCCAGTAATAATGGATGCAGCCATTTCCAAATAAGCATTCCTGATGCAAATGCAAAGATGATTCTTCTGAAGCACCTCCTGCTCCACTGAGGTGGAAGAAAGCCAGGACAAGATCTTTGCTTTCGGGAAGAAACAAGTAGGTGGCAAGAAACCCTTTCCATGGGCCCTTCTTTCTCCCCTGTGTTTCACATATGTAATAATAATAATATAATAATACAGAATATAATAATACGAGTATTTTGGACAGATCCAACACAACAGTCTTGGCCAAAAATGACAGACCTGGTAGGAGATGGCAGCTACCACAAAAGAATATTAATGTTCCTCATTTGGTGTTAATTGTTATTGCTCTGATCTCCATGAGAACTTGTAGAAGGTGACCCACCCAGCCATGTGAAGCAGGCGTCATTTGTTTGTTTGTTTCATTTATACCCCTGCCTTTCTCCTCAGCGGGGACCCAAAGCAGTTTACGTCCTTCTCTATTCCTCCGTTTTATCCCAACAACAATCCTGTGTGGTAGGTTAGGTTGCGAGTGGCCCAAGGTCACCTAGTGAGCATTGTGTTGGAGTGCAGTTTTGAACTTGGGTCTTCCATATCCTAGTCCAACAAATCAACTACACCACACTCTAGGTTTAAGCATGTGGACGGAGATAAACTACTATGAGCTTGCTGATCTACATTGGGGTGCAGGATCTCTGGGGCTGTGATGATGCCAAGTAGCGGATTGCCTGCCCTGAAGGGGTGCCTCTCTGCTTCCGCTTGAGTTCCTTTTCGTAACTAAAGCAAATGTTACCATTAGTGGTCTTTTTCATCCACAGGGAGACAACCCAGGTTCTGCAGTCCCTTGAGCCAGCATCTCAACACTTGGAGGACTTTTATGTTTCTGCTTTATCTTCTTTGTTTACTTCATTCTCCTTTACACTCTGCTTTCCTCTCTCCAGGTAAAAGGTAAAAGTAAAGGTTCCCTTGCTTGAAAGCCAGTCAAATTGGACTCTAGGGTTGCAGTGCTCATCTCTGTTTCAAAGCCGAAGAGCCAGCGCTGTCCGAAGACATTTCCGTGGTCATGTGGCCGGCATGACTAAACACCAAAGTGCACGGAACGCTGTTACCTTCCCACCGAAGTGGTACCTATTTATCTACTTGCAATTTCTTGCTTTCGAACTGCTAGGTTGGCAGGAGCTGGAACTAGAGACGGGAGCTCACTCCGTCATGCGGCACTCGGGTCTCGAACTGCTGAACTACCGACCTTCCACAGCCTGCAGTTCAGCGTCTTAACCACTTGAGCCACCGCAGCTCTCTCCGTCGGGACCCAAAGTGGCTTACGTTATTCTGCCTTCCTCCAATTTATCCTCACAGCCACCATGAGGTAGGCTTTCCTGCTGGCATGCTCAAGGTGATTAACAAAAGGGCAGGGGAGAGGCTACCCAGAAAAGCCTGGCAGGCCACCTCACTGGCTTAATCAATAGCATCTAGTCCAGAAGTCCCAATGGCTGCTCACCTTCCAGGGGGGTTTGGAATGGATGATCATGGCATTTACCTTTCAGTAGTCCAGCGCCTACACAAGCCGATGTAGTTGGGTAGGCTCCTCCTCCTCTCACATGCCAGCCCAGCTGTCGGCAGTGCCATGCCACAGTTCCTGCATGCCAGCCGCCTGTTGGTTTGTAGCAGTTCTGCTAAAGCTGCACACCTGTGTGTCAGGTCTGGCACTGCCCAAGTTTCAACCCACTTCCCACCAGAAAGGAATGAACAAAAGATACCCTTGACAAGCTTGTTTCTTGTTACTGGTTTTATGCCAGCCTTCCAACCCCCAGTTTCAACACAATGTTTCTTGTGAGTAAATGTGGCTAGGAGTGCTGATTTGAATCTCCTGGATCAGCCAACTAAGCAAATTCTGGGATATCTCTTGTTGTTGTTGTTCAGTCGCACAGTCGAGTCCGACTCTTCGCGACCCCATGGACCACATCACGCCAGGGCTTCCTGTCTTCTGCCGTCCTCTGACGTTTGCTCAATTTCATGTTCGTTGCATCTATGACACTGTCTAACCATCTCGTCCTTTGCCAACCCCGTCTTCTTTGACCTTCAATCTTTCCCAGCATCAGGGTCTTCTCCAGTGAGTGCTCCCTTCTCATTTGGTGGCCAAAGTATTTGAGCTTCAGTTTCATTATCTGGCCTTCCAGGGAACAGTCAGGGTTGATTTCTTTTAGGATTGACTGATTTGATCTTCTTGCAGTCCAAGGGACTCTCAAGAGTCTTCTCCAGCACCATAGTTCAAAAGAATCTATTCTTTGGCGCTCGGCCTTCCTCATAGTCCAACTCTTGCAGCCATACATGACTACTGGGAATACCATTGCTTTGACCATGCGGACTTTTGTTGGCAGGGTGATGTCTCTACTTTTTATCATGCTGTTTAGGTTCGCCATCGCTTTCCTCCCAAGGAGCAGGCGTCTTTTAATTTCATGGCTGCTGTCACAGTCTGCGGTGATCTCGGATCCTAGGAACGTGAAGTCTGTCACTACTTCCACGACTTCCCCTTCTGTTTGCCAAGGAGTGATGGGGCCGGATGCCATGATCTTAGTTTTTTTTATGTTGAGCTTCAAGCCCACTTTTGCACTCTCCTCTTTTACCGTGAGCAAGAGGCTCTTAAGGTCCTCTTCACTTTCTGCCATTAGAGTGGTATCGTCTGCATATCTGAGGTTGTTGATCTTTTCCCCAGCAATCTTAATTCTCTACAGGATAACAAATGGCCCATTATGTTTTTACCATCAGGAGGTGCCCATTTCTGCCTTGTGTCGGGCTGTCTTGAGAGAACCAGTGTGGCACAGTGGTTAGAGCTGGGGTCCCCAAAGTGGTGCTCACGGGTGCTACAGCATCCACCAACACCTTTCATGGTGCTCAACAGTTAGAAAGTGGGTGGGGCCAGGCAGGGGTTTTGCCCAGCAGAGCTCCTAATTGGCCCTTGGGGATATGATTCTGCATTTTTTAAAAAGTTGCTTTTACAGCAGCTGCCACCACAGCGCTACAGTCTTCACTGTAGAGCTGAAGGTAAGCTGTGTCTATCCAAGAAAATTATTTTTAAGCCCTATGTTCATTTAAAAACACATCCTGTTAAACAGGGCTTCTGCCAGACATGTTGAAGAGTTACTATTAGAGTTATACAAAACCCAGGGTTCCCAAACATGGCACCCCTGGATGCCATTAGCACCTGCCAGTACTTCTTTCTTTTGGTGCCAACCAGGCTTTACAGAAAGTAGGTGTGGCCACTTGAAGGAACAGGTTATCAGCTGCTCTCATGCAAATGAAAGGATTTCCCATGGCTGTAGCAGCAGCCACTAGAGGATCAGGACTGGTAAAAATATCTAGACTTGTGTGTCCATGCCTGCTTTATGCTTTCCTTCTTTTTATCCTCCCCCCCCCCGCAGGTTTTCCTTTCTTCTCTGTATTCTCCTTCTTCAACTGTTTTCCAAAGCAAGGAAGTATTGAGTTTTCCTCCTGCAGAAGCCATTTTGGGGTTGCACTCAACATCCCCTCTCAGATTTCCAGAGGTGTTTGTCTGTTCTTTGAAAGGTTGGAGGACCCTGTGGTTACAGTCAGGGGTGCAGACTTTCCAGTTTCGGGGGGCTGGGCCAGAGGCGTTACTATGCTAGGTCCTCAAAAGAACCGAGGCCCAGTGACATCATAGGGAGGAGCCAGTGATATCACAGGCCATTGTCACTATCTATGGAGGCAGAGCCATATGGCATTTAGGAAGGGGTTCCCCAAAAATGTAGGGAAGCCTGTGAACTCATGGGAACCCCCCTAGCCATGCCCCTGGGCTGGGCTAAACCCAGGAAAAGGTGGAAGTTGACCGGTGATTATTGCGGTATCTCAGTGGACTCCTGCTGTGTCCTTTTTTAAAATTCACTTTTAGAATAGTCACTTGAAGATCTGAAAATATATGTATCGTGTACATAAGACAAATAGTCACAAATTTGACAGTAAGGAAAGCAACACAGAAAAGCATGTAGGGGAACATTTTAAAAGTTTTCCTGGACATTCATTTACAGAGTCCTGTTTCTGCCTTATTCATAAGGGTGACTTTGTACTAAAATTTACTAAATTATGGCATCACAGATGCCTTCGTTTGGTAAATACATGGCTGAAGTCTCTGAGCCAGGTCAGAATACCAAACAACTGCTGTGCACTCAATTTCTGAGCAATGTACAGAGTTCATACCAGCAACAATCATCTTCTCACTTCAAACTCATATCCTACAAGTGAGTACAAGTACATTTTGAGGTAATTCAGAACAGTGCCCATAGCCATGACCTCAAAGAGAACTCACAGTTATGCCACCTAGGATTTTATATACCTTGCCTTCTTAGCACACTTCTTAGAAACTCCACCTTAAAAACATAGACATTCAGAACAAAGTATTAATAAAATAAATCACATAATTAAGTTAATGGGAAATGACTGCATTCCTGTGCATGGTTAATTTCTGCTCTTCAGGTTCAACTTGTCCCAGAGCACAAATTCTATTCCTAGGGACTGTCTTTCCACTTGGGGGGCTGTTGTTCCAGTTCCAGAGTAGCCTATCTGGGGCCAAAGACCTTAATGTAAAAAGCATTCCACATTTTCTTTGCATCTTTTTTTGTGCTGTCCTGGCTCCCATTATCTCCAATGGGCAATCCTGTCATTCCTTTGAAACTGTATCACACCATTTTAAGTAACAGCAAAATGAAGAGCATGAACATGTACAGAGTGCACATTCCTTGCCGATGCTCTCTCTGGGTTACACGCAGGGCAAAAGGAAATTTTAAAAGGCCTCTGATCTGCAAGCCCCCCAACTTGTTCATGCAGATGGGCTTACCATTTAAAAATGAAATGGAAATTGAAAGAAGAGCTTAGGAGTGGTTGAAGCAGTCTCCCCCACAACCAGGGCTATTTTTGGGCAGGAACGCACAGGAACGGAGTTCTGGCTGGCTCCCGAGTTGGCCACGCCCAGCAGGAACTCATTAGCATAATAGGCCACGCTCAACAGCAGAAACTCATTAGGATTGGCTACTTTAGGGGGGTGTGGCCTAACAAAACCTGGTGCGCGACTAACCTGGTCGACCAAGTGCCAAGAAGTGTTCATGTGCCTAAAGGCGTTATTCACCTCGGAACCTGTCTTAGCCCACCCCGATGAAACAAGAAAATTTATTGTACAAACTGATGCTTCAGACATGGCCATGGGGGGGGGCGATCTTTCAAGAAGGGGAGGATGGGCTGCTTCACCCGCTGGCTTATGTCTCTAAAAAGTTCACTGACTCTGAAAGACACTGGTCCGTGTGGGAGAAAGAAGCGGGGCGTTCCTGCTACAAAAAAAGCCCTGGTTTTGACAACAAAAAAGGTAAACAGAATAAGAAGCAAAAGGTGGGTGTGACTGGATGACCACATCTCTGGTAACATGGGGGTATGGCCTAGTATGCTAATGCTGTGCTGTCAGGGAGGGTGGCCTAATATGCTAATGAGTTTCTGCTGTTGGGTGTGCTCTATCATGCTAATGAGTCCCTGCTGGGCTTTTTCTACAAAAAAGGCCCTGCCCACAACCATGAAAAAAAACCAACTGTTCTCAGTCAAGGATATATAGACCCAAGTAAAACAAAATAGAGACACACTTTTCCCCCAAATATAAATTGGAGTCCAGCAAGAATGTTGGTTCCAACAGAGGCTTCCCAGTCTGACTATTGCTACATTGAAAGTGGGTGGAGACAGCCAGGATTAAGGACTATACTTTCTTTTCCAACAGACACCAAACATATTCAAGGATTGATATGTTCTGGATATCAAAAACCTTGGTTATTAACCCAGAGCATGCAAAGGTACAACCAAAAACCTGATGGATCCACCCGCAAGAGACCTTCTCTTCCTGTTGCAAGGAATGTTATCAAATCTCTTTCCCCACTCAGCTTTTCCTGTCTCCAGGGATTTGTCTTCCTAAACACTCTCTAGCATATATGCTTGGAGGGGGGGAGGGGGGATGTTTAACCATCCTATTGTCTATCCTGCTAACTCAATTAGCATTTGTAAGAAATTGAACTTGACTTCCTTCTTTCTAGCCCAGAGGAAAAACCACACACAGGAAAGTTTTCAACTCAATATTGCATGGCATTGATTGCACGGGGGAGGCCCAGTCCCCCCTGGAAGAATTTGGGGAAGGCCCAGGCCCCCAAGTGCCCCCCCCCGTAGTTTACGCCTATGGTTACAGAATCAGACATTGGGGCGACTGCATTTGAATCCCTGTTCTCCAGTGGAAGCTTGCCAGGTGATCCTGGGCCTGTCACAATATCTCAGTTTAACCTGCCTCACAAGGCTGTTGTTCTGAGGATAAAATGAAGGAGTAGAGAAGGCTGTGATAAGCCCCTCTTGAACTCCAGGTTCACCTTCCCTGCTACCCTCATTTGCCACCTCTCTTACCTCCCTATCATCACAGCCAGTCCCTGACCTCTTCCCCAACCCTTGGCTTGTCTGACATATACCTCAAATTTTCTTAGGGAAGAAGGTATGCTATTTCTCTGATTTGAGTAGCACCAATCCCACCAGTGGTACTCAATGTGGTTTAATAGTGCCTCCCCCCCCCCCCATTATCAAATGTGATAAAGTAAGGATATCACACAGAATGGGCCACAGAGCAAGGCACTGTGGCTCAGTAGTACAGCATCTGTTTTGCATGCTGATGGTTCAATTCCCAGCAGGGACAGGTCGCAAGTGATGAAAGATCCTCATCTGAGACCCTTGAGAGCTGCTGCCACTTAGAGTAGAAATAACAAAAAGGTCACAACCAAAATCAACTAGCAAGCAAAGACACAAAGGAAACTGTACAAAAAGTGCTTGTATTACAGAAAACAACCCCTATATAGACAAATATAAATTTGTAAACAACCAAAAATCTTTATATGTATATTCCTCCAGGTGTGCAGACAAAGAAAAAAGTCCTCACAGAACCATGATTTTTGACGAAATTCTCCGGAGTAAACTTCCGTTTCGTAGGAAACATCTTCTGAACATCAACTAATCAATTGTGTCATTCCTTATTGTGTAGATAGCAATCTTTTCTTTACACAGGCACTACAAAATCCTAATTCATGCTAACAGATTTTTATGCCATTTCAGACACAACTGTTTTAGCAACCGGCAGAAAGAACCTTTCTTAGCAATTTCCCCCACTCTTTCCTTGTCTCAGCCCCCAGTAGCTGCCTTTTCCCCTACACCAATGGAGGGCTTTTTAAAAACTGACAACTGCTAGATCTCTATAGCCCAGTACTGTTATAATGCTCCATTTCCACAGTCTACTTGCACATCTGAATTTCTTGCTTTCATTTTTTTTTTTAGTCTTGAACCCTTTTCATTGTGGAAATACCTTCTATAACAAATAAATATCAATGCAATGAATAATTGTTAGAGAATTTTTCTCTAACTGCATATCTGCTCAACATTCCACACAGTGGCTTGGATCTAAGTTGCCATTTTGGCCCGTATCAGCAGTTCTACCAGCAGAATAACAAGGGAGGGGAGGGCTGACCCCCCCCTACTGCTGACCTTCCCCGTGTCCCCCATACTGCTCCTGGGGGTTCACCTACTCAGGCAAGCACAGTTTCAAGGGCACAGAAGGCCGCTGTGGGTGGGGTGGGAGGGAAAGTGGCCTTCACTTAGCACAATTCTGCTTGCACTATTTAAGATCCGAGAGAACGTAAGACGATGGCCTGAAACATCTTTCTGTCTCCCCACCCCTTTTTAACACCCAACCTGATCAAGAGTTCTGTAGAACCTGAAAGCTTGCACACTGTTTTGTAACATTATGTTGGACTTAATAAAACATATTTTGTGCCATTCTTTGCGCTTTTGTTTTTTATGTATGTGTTTGTGTTCTGTTTTATGTGCTTTTTATGATTCTGTGTTTTTATTGACAGTGGTTTGTAATGCTTGTTGTGCAGAGGCCAATTCACACATCACAGAGTAAACAGGTTGCATCTGGGGTCCCCACCCTGCGTCAGACATAATGCAGGCAAGTGTGAAGTTGCATGTTGTCCTGGGTTCCCACACAGTTAGTGCCCAATTCATCTGTGCCACTTTTCCAACCAGAGATAGCATCTGGAGGGGAGGGTGGCTGCTGCTATTTGGCCTGTAGGAGAAACCCATACACATCCCAGACTGGGCATGTGGCCTTCCAGTTTGGTGTAGTGGTTAAGTGCACAGACTCTAATCTGGGAGGACCAGGTTTGATTCCCCACTCCTCCACTTGCACCTGCTGGATGACCTTGGGAAAGCCATAGTTCTGGCACAGCTGTTCTTGAAAAAGAGCCATTTCTGTCAGAGCTCTCTCAGCCCCACCTACCTCACAGGGTGTCTGTTGTGGGGAGGGGAAGGGAAAGGAGTTTGTAAGGCACTCTGAGACTCCCTTGGGTAGTGAAGGGCGCGATATAAATCCAATCTCCTCCTCCTCCTCCTCCTCTTCTTCTTCTTCTTCTTCTTCCACAGATAGTGCCTCCTTTGGAATTGAGCGCTCCAAGTAGTCCATGCAGGCTGCCTGACTCAGGCTGATGTTGCCCAGTCATCGTTTCCATTTTCTCCCTGTAGCTTCAGCTCCACTTCATACAGAATACAGCCAATTCTGCCCCTACCTTTCCCCAGGCAACACGCAGGAGACTGACTCTAGAGGAAGATGATGCAATCAGCCATTTCATATGGATCTGCATTGCCCCCCCCCCCCGGCCCCCCCTTTTCTCATCCTGTTGCAGATCTCTGCTCCGACCCGTTTTCCAAGCTGCAAAGCTTTCTGGGCTGTTGGCATCATAAAGATTTTTAGTCAATGAAACATACTGTTTTTCAACAATGGTTAATCAATTCATCGACAAAACAGCCAAATGGCTTGGGGCCATAGCAGGCAGGAGCAGAGTGACCAGACAGTAGAGAGTACAGGATTCCCTTCCTTTTAATGGCAGAAGAAGGAATTTTAACAGAGACACTTTATCATGTCACAGTGCTACAAGGCTGATGACAGTGGCCTCAGCCCAAATTCTTCTCTTCGTCTAGAATACCACTTCCAGAGTGGGTAGCTAGCTGCATTTGTCTGTTGTGGGAAGAACAAAAAGGAATCTTGCAGAGCCTTAACAACTAACGAATTTACTCTCACAAAAGCTTTTGTGGGCTTAAGCCTTAAACCCCCCTTGTCAGATGCACAAGGTGAATTCTCACTAAACTGACGGTTCAATTTAGGCTGTGGGTGAACCCCTCCGAACACAACTTTTTAATGTAGTGATTTACATCTGTAACTCTGGGACCTAATACTGCTCAGTATGGAACCAAATATGGCTATATCAAAAAAAGAAAATGAAATATTTAAGGACCATTGGACAAGTAAGTTGGATGGTTGAATAACCAGGATACAAAGGGAATGACAGGCAAAGGTTCTTATGGGACTAAGGGGCTTCTTAGAGATGCTTTACAGAAAGGGAAATGATAGAGGTGAACCATTGCCAGGAATCCAAGTGGGAACGATGTGCAGATTTATGCTAGCTCACTAAAACAATTGGGCAGCGTGCTCCTGTGTATATTCTTCAATTGTAAAAGGTTGCAGAAAACCCCCGTTTTGATGTGCTGTGTATCTATGGAAACCTGTGACCATGAGAGTTGAGGTCCTGTGATACCCAGCTTTCCTGGATACACAGGATAGGTAAAGCAGCCTGAGACTGTGCACTGGGACTCACCAGTGTGAAAGAACCCCTCGCCCTAGACTTCCTCAGGTAATGCAAAGCCAGGTGCAGCAGGGCAGGGATACGCTGGCAGCAGAAGTTTCTAAGAGTGCAATCTTGAAGACAATGGGCTGAGACGGGTGTAACTTGGCTTTGAACTGCACTGTCAGTCTACTGTATCAGGACATCCCACTGCTCTGCTGTGGAAGACTGGGTGACCTTGGCCAGTCACTCTCACACAGCCTAGCCATCACGTGAGAGGGTTGTTGTGAAGATAAACTGGGAGAAACACCCAAGTTACTAATCCAAAACAAAGTTCTCCCTTTCCAACAATTTGGTCACCCATGTTAAATGATATGGTATTAAGGGATAAAGTTCCGAAAAATGTATTTCCTATTGATACAACTATAATTAAGTTGCAATGTTATAGTACGTGTCACTAAACTGTTTGACTTTTGAGGTTACCCGTTACAGATTATCAGAACTGTTTTAACAAGTTACAACTTAACTAATTATATGTAACTGAAAATTGTCATATGTATGTGTTCTTTCTTTATATGTTTAATAAAATAAGTTATAAACAAAACCTGGGAGAAACATACATACCACCACATGCTGCTTGGAGGAAGGGTGGGATAAAGGTATACTAGACAGATGCCAAACACACTGCCTCCTTTCGCTCTCATGGAAAAGAAGTTCAACCGTGCCACTGGTGCCCCATGATAACAGCCTGTAAGGGCCAGTGTTGTGCAGTGTTTAGAGTGTCAGATTAGATTCTGAGAGTCTCAGGTGCAAATCCCCTCTCTGCCTTGGAAGCTGACTCAGTGACCTTGGGCCAACCATTCGCTTATTCATTCTCTCTCACACAGCCTAACCTCACAGGGTTGTTGTGAGGATAAAATGGAGGGAAGGAGACTGATATAAGCCCTTTGGATTCCCATTGGGGAGAAAGTTGAGTTATAAATGAAGTAAAGATCAAATAATATAAAAACATAAAGATGGGGGCTCAGTGGTCATATTGGAAGGACCTTTCACCTTTGAGTACTCCAAGTCTGAATTCACATGTGTCACTTAAGGTCCTTTTGAGCACGACAGAAACAGCCGATTGCCAAATTGGTTGAGGGCAGTGCAGGAAGATGGATTTACATCTGCATTTCAGCCTTCTGTGAATTTGTGGGGTATCACTCATGAACAGATAAATTCTACCTGAAATGCATTTGTAGTCCTCCACCTACCACCTGCCCCTTGTAGAGTTATACACCTTTAAGAACATGATTTTTCCTGACACTAAAGGGTGGGCTGGAGGGTTCAGGCTAAGTGGGACCCTGCAGCACTGGCAAAGCCAATGAGGCTCTGCTCTGCTTGTTCCTGGCTGCCAGGAGCCTTCCAAGCCCTAGTGGCCCACCAGGAACTTTTTCTGTGTATTTCATTGCCAATCGGCTCCTGTGTACCAGTAATGCAGCCAAAGCCGAAGACCCTTTCTAAGTACTTCCTTGCAAAAGCCTCAGTTCTCCAGAAGCACAGAGGTCAAACTAAGGCTTTTAACAAAGGTCTTTGAGCTTTAAAACTTGTGTTTATGGTCTGCAGGCTGTGGAAGGTCGGTAGTTCAGCAGTTCGAGACACGAGTGTGCCGCATGACCGAGTGAGCTCTCGTCTCTAGTTCCAGCTCCTGCCAACCTAGCAGTTCGAAAGCAAGAAATTGCAAGTAGATAAATAGGTACCACTTTGGTGGGCAGGTAACAGCGTTGCGTGCGCCTTGGTGTTTAGTCATGCCGGCCACATGACCACGGAAACGTCTTCGGACAGCGCTGGCTCTTCGACTTTGAAACGGAGATGAGCACTGCAACCCTAGAGTCAGATTCAACTGGCTTTCGAGCAAGGGAACCTTTACCTTTTACCTTTAGCCTGGGAGTGATCTTTTATGTTTTACACTGTTTTTATGCTCTGGCTTGTTTTGTTTTTTGGGGGGGTGTCCTTTTTTATGCTCTGGCCTATTTTAAAGATCTTTTTGGTTTAATTGTATTGTTTTGAGACAGACACCTGTAGCAAGTCTCTGGAGAGGTGGTTTTTCCCCCCTCTAATTAAGAAATAAAAGAGGTTAGACTGTCGGACTAGGATCTGGGAGACTCAGGCTGGAATCCTCACGATGCCATCGAAGCTTGATGGATGACTTTGGGCCACTCAAGTATACTCCACCAAACCTACCTCATAGGGCTGTTGTGAGGATAAAATGAAGGAGAGGAGAACAATGTAAATTGCTTGGGTCCCCTCCCCACTGGGGAGAAAGGGAGTAAACAAATGAGCATCTGACAGTTAAAAAGCCATTTGCAACTGTGCAGTGTTATTGTAATTTATTTATATATGTTTGTGGTTCTGGATTTATTTCTCTACTGACCTAGATACTTGTTAGGAAGCAATCTTTGTAAAGAAAAATAAATACAATGGGTGTGTGTGTGTGTAAAATAAGGGGGCATCTGAATCAGTATGAAATTGACTAGAGAATAAAATAGAAAGGGCAGGGATGGAGAAAGCTGCCTGAAATTGACTAGAGTAAGGGGAGAATGAGAGACAAGGCAGGAAAGGGATGGAAGCTGCTGGCCTTTCCGTGTGACAGAAGCAAGAAGTCCTGTTGCAGAGCAGTGGCCCGGTCCACCCTTTTGATTAGACAAGGGCATGTCTTCCCCTGTGCTACCTGGAAAGAGACGTAATGCAATTTACTTAAAGTGTGAATGGTGATAATGTACATTAAGTGGTAGGAAGATTCCCTAGTGTTTTTAAGGCACTTTGCAATGCATGTGTGATTTCAGCCCAAGGCCTCAGCCTCTTTCAAAAGCAATCTACTCGGAGCAGCATTTTGGTGAGCAATAATCAAGGTACCTGGGATCTGCATTCCAGTATGCCACGTGTACCTATTTTTTTTAAAACTGAATTTCTACCTCGTTATGAATTGACACACACACACCCCGGCCAAGCTTCTGGGTTAAGAAAAACATTTACAAGAAAAAAGAAAGAACTAAAAAAAGATTTGATACCGCTTTCTCTCTCCGTAAACATACTTCTGGTGGATGTCTGATGAAGCAAACAGCAGATAAGTAACATTTGATGGTTGCCGAAGCTTCCCTTTAAGCTATTGGCTTGGCGTAGGGCAGAGTAGGACTGGGACCTGGAATGACTGGCTTTGAATCCCTGCTGTGCCATGAAAACTTAGCAGGTGTTCTTGGACCTCTTACTTACCTCAGCCTAATCTGACCTAACTCAGAAGCATTTTGTTGTGAGGATAAAGTGGCACAGGGAGCTGCTTTGAGTCCCAATTAGGGAGAAAAGTAGGGCATCATTGTAAAAATCCATATCTCCCATTCTCCTTTCTCCTGATCTGGCCTATGCATCATCATAGGGATAAAACAGGATGTGTGTGCGCGTTGCCAGTCTCTGAGTTTTTTACTCTGGCCATACAAGTGGAAGAAAATGGCAGGTGAGAAAGGAATCAACTGGGGAACAAGAAAAGCAACACAGGCCCCGGTCACACGGGCTGGATATTGCGGGGGGGAGGCATGGTTAAGTGCCCCGGCGCAGTTTGATCCGTGATTACGCGATCAAATGCGCCAGTGGCACACCATGGGTCCTTCCCTCGGCGCCGGCGGGTAAACGAGGGACCGGAGGGGAATACCGCGCGCCGGCGCGATCACACCACGGGCGTCTGGAGGCAGCCCGTGGCAAACGTTTACTACTACCTTGGAGGTACTAGTTTTTTAACGCGCATCGTCGGCGGTAAGCCACAGGTGCGCTCCACTTCCCAGATGTTGGGGTGTGATCGTGCCCGGATAATCCGCCCACCATCCGTGCCTCTCCCGCAGCAACTTTGCCGTGTGACCGGGGCCACAGTTTGCAGGGCTCTGCGGCCTGTGTTCAATCAACCTTGCTTTTTCTTTAGGTGCTTTGAATCCCTGAAGCTGCCCCCCGCCCCCGCTTTGGCTCCCTTACAGGCAACTAACTTCAAGAGGGCTAAACAGGTTGCACTGCACCCAGTGAGTCTTACCTACAGTGTGCAGACATACGTAAGGAACAGTTTCTAGGGACAAGACTGCAGGGCCATATTTTGCTGCAGTTTCCTGAGATAATTAAAGCAAAGAAAGTTACCCAGTACATCTGGCATTAAGACAGACTGGGAAACACATAAGCCCTAGCAGCAGAGGTGCATCTCCTACCTGCAGCAGAATGGAAGATATTGAGGCAGGGAAACAACAAACACCACTGTAGGACTGCAGCAACATCTTTTTTTTAATTGAAAGAAGAGGAAGATCTTGTCTCACTAACCTGTTAGTGTTTTTGAGGGAGTGAACAAACATGTGGACAAGGGGGATCCAATAGATGTTGTTTACTTTGACTTCCAGAAAGCTTTTGATAATGTTCCTCATCAAAGGCTCCTAAGTAAGCTCAATAGTCATGGGATAAAAGGACAAGTCCACTTGTGGATCAAAAACTGGCTGATTAATAGGAAACAGAGAGTGAGTATAAATGGGCAATTTTCTCAGTGGAGCGGGGTAAGCAGTGGGGTACCGCAGGGATCAGTACTCGGTCCAATGCTTTTTAACTTGTTTATTAATGATTTGGAGTTGTGAGTAAGCAGAGAAGTGGCTAAATTTGCAGATGACACAAAGTTGTTCAGGGTGGTGAGAACCAGGGAGGATTGTGAGGCACTCCAAAGGTATCTGTCGAGGATGGGCGAGTGGACGTCAACGTGGCAAATGGGGTTCAGTGTGGCCAAGTGCAAAGTGATGCACATTGGAGCAAAAAATCCTAACTATAAATACACGTTGATAGGATCTGAACTGGCAGAGACTGACCAAGAGAGAGATCTTGGAGTCGTAGTAGATAACTCAATGCAAATGTCAAGACAGTGTGTGACTGCAATAAAAAAGGCCAATACTATGCTGGGGATTATTAGGAAGGGAATTGAAAAGAAATCAGCCAGTATCATAATGCCCCTGTATAAATCAGTGGTACATCCGCATTTGGAGTACTGTGTACAGTTCTGGTCACCACACCACAAAAAGGATATTATAGCATTGGAAAAAGTGCAGAAAAGGGCAACTAGAATGATAAGGCACTCCATGAAATTGCTGAGCGGTCAGGTTAGAACAGATAAAAGGAAGTACTTCTTCACCCAAAGAGTGATTAACACATGGAATTCACTGCCACAGGAGGTGGTGGGGGCTACAAGCATGGACGGCTTCAAGAGGGAACTGGATAAACATATGGAGCAGAGGTCCATCAGTGGCTATTAGCCACAAGGTATAGATAGGAACTCACAAGCTGGGGCAGGTGATGCACTGTATTCTTGGTGCTTGGGGGGGGGCAATAGTGGGAGGGCTTCTAGTGTCCTGGCCCCACTGCTGGACCTCCTGATGGCACCTGGGTTTTTTGGCCACTGTGTGACAGAGTGTTGGACTGGATGAGTCATTGGCCTGGTCCAACACTGGTTTCTCTTATGTTCTCATGATAGCTGGAGATGTTTTCCATAATGTCGTGGGAATCTCTCTCTCTTGGAATGTAGCACCTGGAAAGGGGGGGGGGCAGAGAGTCAGCTGGACAGTCTGAATTGGCACAGAAAGATAGTTTAGCTGAACTGGAAGAAGCCTGGGCATGTAGGTGAGGCCTATAGCTACAGTGGGGCCTCTCGGGGCCTGGCCCCCTGACTTACCACCAAGCCTCCCTGATTTCCCATCCAGCCCAGGCCCCCCCAACTTTCAATTTTTTATTTTATTAGTAGTGCTCACTTGGGGTGTGTGAGAGATGCCCCCTGACATCTAAGGCTCCCCAAATTAAAAAATCCTGGCTACAGGCCTGGGGTGGATGAACATAATCTGATGCAGAATCAGTGGTTTTGCTGCCTATTTTTGAAGCAACTTCTCGCTTCTGATGGGTTCTGTATAGTGATAAATAAAGCAAAGCTTGCAAAGGCACAAAACCAGATCTCCAGTGTTTTCCCATTCTGAAGGGACTGAAACCCTAAGTGTTGCCCACCCCCACTGACTTCTGACCTCTAAGGCAAGGGGGACACATTTAATAATAGGTTCTGTGGAAGCAACCACCCCTGTAAAACCAGAAGCCACAACAGAACACAAAAAAGTAGATGTGTACATGAGAGGGATTGGCATCTCTACCAAGCCACCCCCATATCTTTTGATAAATTGTCACCTGGACACACCCTCAGAAATAAAGATACATTTGCTATACTTTCAAAGCAAGTGCTCATATAACTGACAATTAACTTACAGAATTCATTCCCATAGGGTGTGGTGATGCCCACCAGCATACTTTTTAAATGCATGCGGATAAGGTTGGAATCAAGGTAAATAGTTTAAGCGCACCAAGCCTCCATGTGCAGTTCTCTATCTGAAAACTAGATATTAGGGACAGACAATGGGGGAGGGCCATTTTCCATGTGCTCAGTCTGACAGCATCCCAGCAGCATCAAAGGAGCCATTGTTGATCCAGTGGGTACCTTCGGAATTCTGGCACAGACTGGTAGGCGTAACTACAAAGTGGTTAGTGTGGAAGACGGAATCAATCACAAAGTGGCTGTCATAAGAGGTAGAGCCCACCAAAAAATGTCAGGGAGTGAGGTTGTGCATAACTCTAATTGTAACTCTTCAACATTTCAGGCAGAAGCTCTGTTTGACAGGATGCCTTTTAAAATGAACATATTGGTTAAAAATATTTACTTGCATGTGCACAGTTTATCTTCAGTCATGCAGTGAAGATCTTAGTGCTATGGTGGCAGCTGTTGCGCCAATGTTTTGAAAAATCTGCATGGCCAGTCACAAGCCGTGCCGGGCAAACATCCTGCCTACTTCCTCAAAACACTTGGGGGGAGGGCAGAAAGAGTTGGTGGGTGCCACGAGGTAACCCCTGGGCTGGACAGATGTGAGCAGGGCTGTTCTTATGCTTCTATTTCTTGGATGAGCAAACTAATCCAGTGGAGAAGTTCTAAAAGTATGGGGATGGTGGGAGTTTACAGTTTCCTCCAGGCTTGCATTTCATTCATTGCACAGTGTGGCAGAACGGCCCTACTCTGGCCTGCAGGCCCTATTCCACCCTGCCTTCCAAGGTTTTTCCTAACACCTGGAGAGGCTTTTCTTTCTCTCTTGGGTAGCTCATCCCCACCACCTGACCTTTATAGGAATAGCCCACTGGGAGGGTCAGGGCTCCCAGCTTTCCTTCCCAGCTCTGAGGCCTTGCCTCTCTGTCTCCTGCTGCCCAATGCTGGGTCACCACAGGGACAGTTTACTGCCTTGTGTGCCCTTGGAGGAATAGCCACTTGCCAACTGCCTGCCTTCCCCCTGGTGCCCCTTCACAAATAGCATGTCTGAGACGGTGGAGGTCTATGTAGTTCAGAGAACCACTACCAGCATCTTAAGCTATAAAGTATTTATTAAAAAGAAAATGTTCACAAGCATACTTTTAGCACAGCATCAGATTGAGCAAGGAATTCCAAAAGAAATGGGTAAAATGCAAATCCTCTTTTCCTCTCTCTCTATACCCTATCAGATGTTAAAATAGGACAAGCTACTAAAGCTTAGGCCGTTATAGATCTTTACAAAGGTCCATTACCTTGAAACCTTCTGTAGCTCTCTGGGGCAGCACATGGTCAAAATGGCTGCCCCCTCAGTTAAGAATCCTGTCTGTTCTCCAGCACCCAAGGAAAAGACAGCTTCCTCCTGGCTCCCCTGAGTTTTATCACCTCTCTTTTCCCCACCCACTGATCAGGTCAGGCCAGGTCAGAGAAGCGTTTCCTGCAGCTTCTTCCTGGAGATTATTCCTGGAGCTTTTCTAGTCTACAGTCCTCCAGCTCTCTGTTCCCTGCTTGGAGAAGGGGGAGAACTTGACCCATCCATTATCTCTCCTGCTAGAACTATTCGCATTTCCTAAAAGGTAGCTGAGGTGAGCATAAGAAGTTGAAGATACAGAGAAATGAAGTCCTCCACTCCCTCCCTCCCTCCCAGCCCAGGAGTAACCAGCACGTTCTGCTACATTCATATGCAAAAAGCCAACTGCATTGTACTGTTTGGTGGGAATGCTTTAAGCAACCTGCCAAACAAACATGAACAGGCTGATGGACAAACAGCCCATCAAAATATCATCTGCCTGATCACAACAGGCAAACAGGATGTGGGTCAAAGCAGGTTTTTTTTTGAGTATCCCTAGCCACTGAATGAATCAAACAGTGTCATGGGCAGTGTTCCCTCTAAGCTGAGTTAGTGTGAGCTAGCTCACAGTTTTTTAGCCTCCAGCTCACACATTTTTGTCTTAGCTCAGGAAGGATGGCTCCAGAGCAAACTGATTTATGCAGTATCCAAATGTCTCGCTCACAACTTTAATGCCAGCAGCTCACAAAGTAGAATTTTTGCTCACAAGACTCCACAGCTTAGAGGGAACATCGGTCATGGGCAGAGTCAACATGGATCTATCCCTCTCAACTGGCACCTTCCGAAAGGAAAAAGAGACACAAAATTGCCTTTGCTGGTCTGGACCACAGCCTCTCTCTAGTCCCACATTTAGCACAGACTCCTAGAAAAGCTCAAAAGAAAGACACAAAAGCAAATGTCTTCTCTGGACTTATTGTCCCCAATACTTGCAACTCAGAATTAGACCATCTTTAGCTGTCATAGCTATAAGCCACTGCTCTGTGGCTGTGATTTCCAGCATCACGGCATTAGTGATACAGAAGAATGCATTCATACCATATGCATGTTGTGTATGTTTGTGAAGGAACACAGGCTGAGTAGTAACTGCCAACATCCACAGTGTGAGAATGAGCATACAGGTAAGAAACAATAGAACTATAATTCCCAGTGTGATGTACGTGGGCTGATATGTTTCCTGGCTCTTGCTTGCTTCTTCCCTAAAGCTAAGAGACAATTGTGATCTTCCTCTACCTCACTGGAGTAGGAAGTGCTTCAGAAGACCTCAGGAGGCATTACTTCTGGGTCTGCAGAGATCACCCAGTTGGAGATAACTGCCCCTGTCATATAGAGATGGTGACTTTGATCCTCCCAACGTTTTGTGATTGCCACCCCCAGTAGCCACTTTGTGATTTGTCCCATGTTGACCGTTTTGTGTTGGTACCTACCATGACCCTTTCTCATTAATTCTAAAAGTGTCCATAGACTCAGCAAGTTTGGGGACTCCTGTCATACAGCAACTCATGCTCCTTAGTTTCCAGTTTGATATGGCAAACCCTAACAACCAAAAGTTCTAGAGGCCAGCCATAATTGATGGTAAAGGTAAAGGTTCCCTTGCTCGAAAGCCAGTCGAGTCTGACTCTAGGGTTGCAGTGCTCATCTCCGTTTCAAAGCCAAAGAGCCAGCGCTGTCCGAAGACGTTTCCGTGGTCATGTGGCCAGCATGACTAAACGCCAAGGCGCACGGAACTGAAGTGGTACCTATTTATCTACTTGCAATTTCTTGCTTTCGAACTGCTAGGTTGGCAGGAGCTGGAACGAGAGACGGGAGCTCACTCCGTCATGCGGCACACTCGGGTCTCAAACTGCTGAAGTACCGACCTTCCACAGCCTGCAGTTCAGCGTCTTAACCACTTGAGCCACCGCAGCTCCTTAAATTGATGGTACACATTGCAAATTTGGTAGCATAAAGGTGCACTACTGACACTCCACCTGTGTAGATGGCATTATTGGTTGAGTCTCCCAGTGCTTCTGCGAATCAGCTGCTACCCTCAAGCTTGTATCAAAATTACATCACCGAAGGATGGGGCCATATCTCAAAACAAGAATCACTTCTTAGCACAGAGCACTACTTAAGACATCAGCTCCCTTGTGTTACAACACTGGCATATCCCTTGTGTTACAACACTGGCATATCCAGGTCTGCTTAGATAACCCTTCATTTTGGTCCTGGGGAGGGAGTCTCTTTTAACCAACATTTCTGATAAGCCCTTAGCCAAGAGAAGAAAGATGGGAGCCAGACAGGCGTGTGGGTGCCTGCTGGAGGCATCCTCTCCATGCTGCCGAGCAAGTTGGGAGAAGGAAAAAAGCTAATAATTGCTCTGATTAGGCAGAATTCCCAGCAGCAGAGGTTTCTTGCGCTTGTCCCCCACCTCTTTTTCAGCGATAACCAATAATAATATAATCCTTCTTAATCCCTTCCCTCAGGAGCCTGCATTCCGCACACAGACAGGAAATGGTGGAGCACTTCTGCCTCTGCTGATAACTCTGAACAATTTGGGCCCCAGTGGAAAAAACGACTGCCTTGGGTTGCTTTTTTACTCCTGGTTCACCCATCTCCCTGGATACAAGGGACCCTGAAGCCTCCTTTCGCAACCCATAGCTCTTTCGAGCCTCAGCAGGGTGATGCTCCGTGGAGCCAGTTTTAACCCACGCCAGGCCCAGCCCACTCAATGCTTGAATCATCAGGGATATTTTCCTGGAGCAGTGGTGGGATCAGACCCTCTGGATGGCTACTTTCATGTCACTCCCACCTACTCATCTCCAGATGTCACCCCGCTCCTGCAAGCTCTTTGACATCAAGCCTGCCACTAGATATTTGCCAGAAAGGTTTGGCTCCTGCAGCAAAATTGTAATGCATTCATAAGCTGCCATTGAATGCATTATGTGTTGTGAAACATCTGATTGAAAAGCTATGTTAAGCTTCGTCCTGGGCTAGGATCCAAATCCATCCAATCGTATTGCTAGCCCAGGAAGCACCTAGCCAATCACTTTACAGCAAGCTCCCTGAGTGGGAACGTCCGTGATTGGTCCTTATCTGAACAACCGTATTGGTTGGTATTTGTACAGTGGGTGTGGCTACATTAGCCGGGAGAGTTTAAAAGCAGGACTACTGCAATGTAAAAGCTGAACTGTTCTGTTCTGGCTATCAGATGTTGATCCGTGTTGGAGTTGAGTTCCCAAGTTGAAGAATAAAGCTGTGTTTTTGCTGAGTCACTCTCCGACTTCTTTGTTAAACGAGCGACTTAACAAAAATCTACCAACGGTTGGGTGACAAGGGTGGGCCATTGCCCGCCTGAAACTGTTTTGAGCAGACAGTGGATTTTCAGAAGCCCCCCCTCTGACAGAACTTCTCAATATGGTTAGTGTTGGAAACAGATTATAAAAAAATGAAGCCCCTCTGTTAGAAACCTTGGCAAAAAGAAATGTTTGGGCCTGGATTTAAATGCCAGTCAGGTAGGACCAGGTGAACCGATTGTAGGATGTATGTATAGGCTAAGTAGGCTCAGCTGAGGCTGAGGGAAAGTGACTGGCCCAAAGTCCCTCAATGAGCTTCCATGACAGTCTCCCAAATCCTAGTCCTACATGGTAACCACACCACCATGCTGGCTCTGAGTCATCTGAATCCACACACACACACACACACACACACACACACACAAACTGCACATTCTGTGAGCAAAATAAACGGAAGTCTCCAACTGAGGAGACTCAGAAAGGCCCGGTGAAATCTAGCTGTGTAGCAGGACTGGTGTGTGTTATGTAGCCTTGTAGAATGGAAAAATTGGATTTAGATGCTAACTTTAGAAAGGGAGATTTGTTGAAATCATGCAGGAAATCCCAGGATAATTGTATACAGAAATTAATATATTATTTTATGCTGGGATCAGTCAGCCAGGTACGAATGGCAATGCTGTCACTGAAAGGGTGACTGCAACCAGCAGGTGGCTTCAGAATACTACAGGTGGCTTTTAAAAGCCATCCCAAAGTTAATTCAAGCATCTGCACCTGCACTTTGCCTCTTCTAAGCATCTGGATTTCAGCTCTTCCTCTCCTACTTTCAGAATAGATGCTTGGTGAGGCTGACATACACGCTCTGCTGGATTAGGTCCTGGCCTGGCTCTGCTATAATGAAAATTCTAACCAGAGCTGCCCTTTCGCCATGATTTGGTGAATGCAGAATTATGTGTGAACGCCAGTGCCCAGGATCATGCCTCCATTTTGCTCTAGAAGACGTTTCAGCAAGTTTCTGGTCCTCATGAGTGAGGAGGTAAATTTGTCAAATTCTTTGCTGCTCCCAGGCAGTTACGTGTGTGCCTCCTCTGTGAAATGCAAGCTCCTGCCCCATCCCCATCCTTTTTCTAGTACTGCCCTGCTGCCTATTGCAAGAGATTAAACATTTTCTTTAAAAAAATGAATACAGGCTGCTTCCTTATATGGAGTAAGACCACCGGTCTACCAAGGTCCATACTGCCTCCTCTGACCGGCGGCAGTTCTCTAGGGTCTCAGTTGGAGGGGTTTCACATCATGCACTCACTGATCCTTTTAAGGGGAGATGCTGGAGATTAAATCTGGGACCTTTTCATGCAAAGCAGATGCTCTGCCACTGATCTACAGCCCCTCATCAAATACATGCACTGTAAACATTTCTGTCTGCTTCTATGTTCAAAGTGGTTTCCAGTACTTTATAAAAACAATGCTGTATCCCACTAAAGCTCAGCTCAAGAACTATATACATCCAATTGCCAACAGATGTCAAAGAAAAGCTAGAGAAGCACAGTTTGGTGTAATGATTAGAATGGTGGGCTATGATCTGCAAGACCCTGGTTTGAATCCCCACTCTGCCATGGAAGCTGACTGGGTGACCTTGAGCCAGTCACACTCACTCAGCATGACCTACCTTACAGGGTTGTGGTGAGGATAAAAAGGAGAAAGGAGAAAAGATGTATGGTACTTTGAGTGGAGCTCTTTGGAGGAAGGGTGAGAAAAATTGTACTAATCTGTAAGATGGGGGCAGTGTTGGATTTATGTATAGGCTAAGTAGGCTGAAGCCTACAGCCTCTGAATCTCGGGGGCCTTCACAGCCCTGCCCCCCCCCCAGCGGGCAGTCTCCCCTCTCCCAAAATTTCAAACCCAAGACTTCATGCGAGGGCAGGGCAACTCGGGCCCAGCAACTATGAGACTCAGGGCCAGCCAGTGGGGCCCAATTTGAAACTCTGGGGCCCAACTGGAAAAAATTTTGTGGGGCCCCAGTTCACAGCCAAAGTCTGCAGAATCTTAGAGATATAAATAAAATCCATCTAGATTGCACTGGTGCGGGGGGGCCCTTAGGAGCAGCCCGCGGGGCCCAATTTGGTCAAATTGCTCAAATTGCCTTAAGGCCAGCCCTGATGAGTCTGTGCAGGGGTTGGACTGACAAGCCCTGCCCCTTCTGGGTCCCTGGTGCCACTATTCAGAGTACAGACTCCAGGACTCCAGAGCCAGCAGCCCAGAGTCAACAACCAGCTGCACAGCCTTCCCCAGCTCAAGGGTCAGGTCAGTAGTGGCACGTGCTGCACTTTGATCAGTGGGAGAGTGCGAGTGGGGGGCCGGCTGGGGCAGATAGACCAGGCAAGCAAGCTCTCCCAAGTCCCTTCCATTCCTTCCCTCCTCCTTGGCTTGAACAGAGCAAGCACATGTGACTGGCACTGGCCTCACCCCTCCCAGGTGGGGAAGTCTATCTTTCACACTTCACAGAGCCCTGTCGGTGCCTGCAGCATGCACTTGCAACCCCTTTCTCAGAACCTCTTGGATATGAAAAGAAATATTGATGGTGTCAATTGTCACGCCAATAAATCCAAACAATACTGCTTCATACATTAATAGTAAATGAATTGTTCTAAAGCCATTGCAGAATCTAATCAAAATTTTGCATATTTATTTTATATAACATGTTTTGGCAGTTGGCTCTTTTAAATGGCTAGTATTGATTGTTGGATGGGAGCCTGGTGTTTGCTGCTGCTGGAATTATTAGATGAGAAATTATAGTTAATTGTTAACCTATGTTTTTGCATCATTTTCAAGCCTTCGAACTGCATGTGTCTTGGAGAAAATTATTTTGACTCCTTTTGGCAATTTTGGGAGTTTATAAACTTTTGAAAATGTTTAGATTGGAAAATGATGTTGTGCTATAGGGTTGGCTTGTTGGATGTGACAGAATAGACTCCATCTTGTGTTTGCTTTAGTTTAGGTTGTTTAGTTTAGTTAAAATGGCCA
>NW_015170902.1:607224-631757 GCF_001447785.1 Gekko japonicus | reverse complement strand
GGGGGGAAAACCATATGTTTCCCCCCCGACGAGCTCGGCCACGCCCCCAATGTCAGCGACGTCTGACGTCACTTCCAATGACGTCGCAGCGGCGCGCGCGCAAGGACGAACGGCGAACTCCCAGCCGGGACGGAGCCTCCCCCGCTGGTGAGTTAAAAGGATTTGGCAACCCTAGTTCTGCATCATTGTGGACCATTTTCAAATTCCAAGTGAGTGTACAAAAAACGGTCCAGGTTTTGCACAAAAGCTCTTTTTTATTCAACAAAAGCAAATGGGGAAAGATACAGCCGAGAGGGGCATGTATATTTTCCCTCAAAAGGCCGGATTTATTGCTTTGTTTGTAAACTCTTTCCAAACCTTGCACCTTCTTTCACAGCCTTAGCTACTGAAGGGTTTGATGACGGCAAAACCCCCATCTTATACAAAGGCATGAAAACTCAGAGAAGCATAGGAATGCCATGTTGGTCTACCTAACAAGGAAGCGAGGGCAAACGTTAACTTCCAAGCTAGAGGAACAAATAAAAGCAGAACAGCAGTACTGGCGGCATGTCATGGAGAGACTTATTGCTGTAATATGCACTCTTGTAGAACAAGGCTTACCATTCAGAGGAGACAATGGACACTTTGGATCTCCAAATAATGGCAATTATCTTGGTCTTTTAGAACTAGTGCCAAAATTTGATCCATTTTTACTTGCTCATATCAATTGGTATGGACATTCTGGATCAGGCAATCCCTCTTATTTGTCAAAAACTATATGTGAGGAAATTATTCAACTCATGGCAAAAAAAAAAGTTAAGGATGCAATCCTGGCTGATGTGAGAAAGGCTGGATATTTCAGCTCTTCAGTAGATTCCACTCCTGACATTTCACATACTGATCAGTTTACTTTAATGATCAGATATGTATCACCTGAAGATGGTTTGCCAACTGAGAGATTTTTTAACTTTCCTTGAGCTAACAGACCACTCAGGAGAAAGCATGGCTGAGTTAGTGTTCAACTATTTCACTACTGAGCTTGAAACTGACTTTAGAAAATGCCGCGGTATTTGGAGGGCAGACTCTGCGGTATCACATGCCCCCTAATTTCCCTCTATCCTTCTAAGGCACCACACCCAAATCTCCAGGAACTTCCCAAACTGGAGTTGGCAAGCCCACGGAAGATTATCAAAGTCCAGCTTCAGGAATCCCAGCGGGGACATATCTTATCTCTGATTTTGATTCCCAAACACTACTCGTGCATCAGGCTGGGACATTTGTCTACATGAAAGCAATTGTGGGTCTGCAGGGCCCGTTGCTTCTTTGGCAAGCTATATTCAGCAAGAAATTCAGCAAGGTGTTGAACTGTTGATGGAAGCATACCCAGAAGATATTGACCTGAAACTTATTGATGAACTTTTGCACTTTCACCTGTACGTGAGACAAAGCCATAGGCTTACAGAAGAGCACTCTCTGACTCATACAGACCTTTATCAAATTATATACAAGGAAAAAATTCAGATGGCCTTTCCTAATGTGGAAGCAATCTTGCGGCTATTTCTTAGCTTTATGGTCACTAACTGCTCGGGAGAGAGGAGTTTTTCAGGACTCAAAAGAATTAAAAATGAATTAAGAGCCACAATGTCTCAAGAGAGGTTGTCCGCACTGAGCATTCTGTACATTGAAAGTGACAAACTTTGATGGAAGTTTTGTATGATTTTGCTCTGAGGAAAGTCTAGAAAAAAACATTTTTAGTCCCACTGTATTTGATGGTTGTAGTTTACTTCTTAATATGTATTTTAAAACTGACTGTTTAATGACAACATAAAGTAGATTCTAAAAGTGCCACACTGTTGGGTAATCATGATCATATTATTTACACTTCCCAGGCAATATAATTTGTAAACTCAAGGTTTTTTTTTAAAGAATAACATTACAACTTCATTTTCCTAAAAACTAATGCTTATTCCACAAAAGGTTTACAAAATTCAGTTATTGCAAAAGTTTTTCAGTGTTAATTTTAACATTTATGCATTTTTTTCAATCACTATGGTATTTAACAATAACATCTTATGTCCTTTAGAGGAGAAATTGTGAATTGCAGAAGTTTAAATACCCGTCATCATCCTTGGCTTCACTCAATTTTGTTTATAACATTCTTCCATTTTCTTCTAGTTGTGAGGGTGGGGGATTGGGAGGGGCCTCACAAGTGGAGTAGCCTAGGGCCTCTCTTCATCTAAATCCAGCACTGGGTGAGCCTCGAGGAAGGGGAGGGCATTCTAAAGGCCATTGTGAACCACAGAAAATGCCCTGTCTTTTGCCACCTACCTCACCTCTGAAGGCAGCAACATAGAGAGCAGGCCCTGGGGAGGAGACCTTAACTGGTGGGATGGATAGTATGGGAGGAGATGGACCTTCTGGTTAGCTGGCAAGGTAATGTGACCGCCCTCAGCGGCCCATGGACAGTTCTTGGCTGCTCTGTAACTAGCTGGGTGTGGATTCAAGTCCTGTCCTGACTGTTGCCCAGAAGGGTTAGAGAGGCTGTTCCTTTGGCATGAGGCCGGACTCAGTGGTAGAGCAGCTCCTCTGCATACAGAAATTTCAGTAGGTTCAGTCCCAACGTCTCAGATTAAAAGGATGAGATAAGAGGTGATACTGTAGCACGGAGAAAGGGGCCTAAGCCCAAGCACAGACCACCAGATCAACAGAAGGAGAAGAACTTTATTGGCGCCGGTTCAGTCAGCGAAACACGCTTTAAACAGACTGAACCCAGAGCAACGCAGGCTCCAGGCTTTTATACTGCAACAAGGTTACACGTCACCATTTACATCACCAGAGTGGAATTTTCCATTGACTAGGCTTATTTTTCCCTCCCAAACTACACAAGCTCACTTCTGCCCCCTTATGACTGGAACATGAACAGCAACTATCCCCTTATATGGGCAAGGAATAATAAATGCCTACTTCATTCCCCCCTTTCGGTCCTTTCTCTGGGACAGAGAGAGAGACCGACCAATAACATGGCATAGCATTTATTCCTTGCCTGGAGAGTATACAGTAACTAACAGTACTTTTCTTCTTTAACCTGTGGAAGAATTTATGCATTAGTGTTCAACCTGTTCCTTTTAGCAGTAACCAAATATAAAAGTTTAACAGTATCATTGTGAGCTAACATTGCATTAACTGTTTTGGTAGCTACATTCTTAACCAAAGGTATCAAACAAGGGAGAAGTAACAAACCACCAAAGGCTAAAGCTATTAAGAACAATATACGTTTCCAATCTCCAAGTATGTTTCCGAACCAATCTTCAGTATCTATTCCTGTCCAGGTTTGGACTGGGACATGGGCTAAATTACGCATATGTTCTGTAATCTGTTCAATAGCTTTACCATTGTCATCAATCTGTAAACAACAATTTGAAAGGTTAAACTTTCCACAAACTCCTCCTTCAGTTGCTAATAAGAAATCTAAGGCAAGTCGGTTCTGGTAAACAGCAGTGCGAAGTTGTGTGTTGGTTTCGGCTAATACAGACAGAGCCAGGGAAGTTTCATTAGTTATGATTTCTAAAACCGCTTGTAGTCTAATTATTCGATTTAGCATATAAATGGGGGTTCTATAACCATATGTACCATCAGCTGCCCAGGTAGCTGGACCATATACTTGAATAATACGTTCTGGAGGCCATTCATCATCTTTCCAGTTACCTACAGCTAATCCCCGTATTTCTCGCTTTGAGCGTCCTAACTCATCATATACTGGGACTCCTAACCTTTCTCCGACAGTGAGGGGTAGGAGGAAAAAGCTAGGTTTTATAGTACCTAATATACAAGCACCATTCCATGTAAGGGGCAGGGTTGCATAGGCAGCTGAACCACATATCCAGTATAAGGAGTCTGGAGCTCTCCATTCTTTAGAAGTGCTACAGGGGTTGTCCCATAGGACTTGTAAACGACTCATATTAACATAAGGTGGGGCTTGGGTGACATTCGGATTAGCAAAATTAATATAGGCTTTAGGCTGGGTGCCATTACAGAACCATCCTTCTTCACAATCTAGGGCTCCCACTGAAATGTTAAAAGGAGCTCCCTGTCGTATAAAACAAGTATGACCAACTAAGGGATTTTTCAGGATCCATCTACTGGGGCGGTGGATATTATTCCAGGAAAGGTTGAAAGCATGGGAGATATTATTAAGTTCTACCTCTTTGGCCTCCCAGGGCCATTGTTCTCCCATATTGGTACCTCCACAGACATAACAATTCTTAACTGATAGTTCTCCTGCAATTCTTTCAGCAAGATCGATAAATAGATTCTTGGTCACTGGGGGGATTTCTATTACTTTCCCCATTTCTGACCAAAAGGTTGTGTGAATCTTCATTTCAGTGCTTTGGATTTTTGAACTAATAGTTTCTATGACAATGCGTCCGTATGGACTTTTTCGACCACCAATATCTATGCCAACCCCATACATCAGTTTCTTTCTTCCCTGGTTCTCGGATGCTCGGAAATGTAAGCACAAGGGAGTGCAGTGGTTATGGCTGCAAGGGGTTAGACTAGTTCCCTGGGATAACTTAAAGTACGGGTGGGCTTTCCCTCCTCCCACTATTCCACCTTGAGGTCCATCTGAGATATTACCATCATTAGAGACATACCAGACTTGTGCTTCAAGTTCATAAGTTGATGACAGAAACATTTTCCCTTCTTTGGCATAGCTCTGCTCTTTAGCTAGCCCTCCACACGTTTGTCTAATTTCCCCTGCACTATACTTTCGACTTCGAGAGATGGCATGACATATGTCAAAACAGACTTGCATACTTTGACTAGACTGGGAAGTGACATTGGACGCTAAAAGGGAAGAGGTGAAAGTATCAGGACTTGTGTACCATCCACTAATATAAGCATAAACATTAATACGGGCCCGAGTCACATTGGACTGGGGTCGAAAGCACATAAATTTCCCTTGATTTACACAAACACTGTAACTTATGCCCTCATGAGAACATTGGGTAACTACAGACGAAATACAATCAAAGTCAGAATGATAAATGAGGGTTTGTGAGACTTGACCTTCACGAAAAGTGGAAGTAATGCAAGAGGTACAAGCAGGAAACCCCATAACTGGGATGCAGATCATAGAAGGTACAAAAACACAATTTAACAGAAGCATCCACATCTTGGGCCTGTGCGTCGACTAGTCAGCTTCCGGTGTGACTAGAGCAGGGCCTGATGCTCCAACGAAGGTCTGATTTTTCACCCGTGCGCAGGGAGACCGTTTCCGGTAGGTCTCAGCAGGGGTTCTGGAGTCAATCTTCAGCTGTGTCCTCTTGGGGCGTGGGCCCAAGAGAAGCAGAGCTTGCTGGATTACTGGGCACGACACGTCTAAGCTTCACAGTAGTAGGATTAGATCCTGGCTCAGCAGTCCATCTAGTATGGGCAAGCTTCAAATTCGTCCAGTGGATCCAGGGTTTCCTCTCAACGACCTTCACAGCTGTAGGGGAACTGAGTAAAACAGTGAAAGGTCCCTCCCACCTTGGCCCTAAGGGCTCTGGTCTCCAATTTTTAACCCATACTGAATCTCCAGGACTGACATGACACACAGAATCAAACAAGGGAACTGGGAGACAGGCAGAGTAATGTCTTTGGAGTTTCTCAACTTGTCGTCCAAGGGCTTGTAATTCTGCTGAGGTGATTAACTGATGAAACCCATAAGCATCGGTATGAACTCCCATGGTCAGTGGGGGAGGACGGCCAAACATTGCCTCATAAGGAGAAACTGAAGTTCGTTTGGAAGGGAGGCAGTGCAGTCGGAATAACACTAGAGGTAGAATCTTAGGCCATGGCTGTTCAGTCTCTTGGGTGAACTTCCGCAAGGAGGCTTTAAGAGTTCTATTAGCTCGTTCTACTGCTCCTGAACTCTGGGGACGATAGGCACAGTGTAATTTCCAGATGATTCCTAAGGCTTTGGCAACTTGCTGAGTTAATTCAGAGATGAAGGCTGGTCCATTATCAGAGGAAACCCAGGTAGGTAATCCGAATCTTGGAATTAGATCCCTTAACATGGCTCGGGCAACTTCTGAGGCCTTTTCAGTGGCAGTTGGAAACGCTTCTATCCATCCAGTATGCGTACAGACAAACACCAACAGGTAGTGATGACGACCAACTTTTGGCATCTCGGTGAAATCAACAACAAGCGAAGTCATTGGGGCTGGTCCTGGGGTATTGATTCCTGGAGGTCGTCGGGGACCTTCTCTAGGATTGTTTCGGGCACAGGTAACACACTGACGGCACACGAGGTCTGCTAATGCTGTCTTCCGTTCCAGATGAGCCCAGCGGTCTAAGGCTTTAACAAGACTGGAAGATCCATAATGGGTATTAGCATGAAGGGCTTTCATTATTTCATAGCCTAAGGAGGCTGGAATCCAAATTTTTCCTGTTGGCAAGATCCACCAACCTTCCTCATTCTTTTTTGCTGATTGCTGGTCACAGAGGTAGTCTTCATGTTTGGTGTAACGAGGCGTCCAAGCTGAGACTGGAGTGGGGAAGACAGGACAGGCTAAGACTGACGGACTAGGAACTAGAGTGCGGAGACAAAGTTTTCCTTCTGCTGCTTCCTTAGCTGCTTTATCAGCACGACCATTTCCTTCTGCAATTGGGTCAGACTTCCGTTGATGTCCTCGACAGTGGATTATTGCAATCTTAGTTGGCAGATTGATGGCTTCTAGCAGAAGACGAAGATTTGGCCCATATTTGATATCCTTTCCAGCGGCTGTAATAAATCCTCGGTGTTGCCACAGCATTCCATGTGCATGGGCTGCCTTGAAAGCAAACATTGAATCGGTGAATATATTTGCAGCTGCATTCTTGCTTAGATGTAGGGCAACTGTCAGGGCTATTATTTCTGCTAGTTGAGCAGATGTTCCAACGGGTAGAGATTCTGCTTGTATCACCTGATGGTCATCTACAACAGCATAGCCTGCTTTGCGACGTCCTTGAGGGTTGATGAAACTGCTACCATCACAGTACAATATTAAGTCTGGCTGCTGAAGGGGTTGGTCACGAAGGTCAAGACGAGATGCAAACAGCTGGTCAGTGGTTACTAGGCAATCATGCTCAACATCTTCACATGGTACTGGCAACAAGGTGGCTGGATTTATGTTGATGACAGGAGCTAGAGATACACCTGGGTTCTCGAGGAGAACTGCTTGGTACCTGGCCATACGTGAAACTGTCAGATATTTGTGACCACGAGCTTCTAAAATGGTCTTAACTCCGTGTGATACAAACACTGTGAGTGGGGCTCCCCAGGTGAATTTGTTTGCTGCTTCAATAAGTCTACAGCAGGCAGCAACAGCACGTAAGCAAGGGGGCAGACCGGCTTCTACAGCATCCAGGTTTTGGCTAAGGTAGGCCACAGGCCGATTGTGAGTCCCAAGTTTCTGGAGAAGGACACCTAAAGCAACACTTTGCTTCTCATCTACGCAAAGGGAAAAAGGTTTTTCTGGATCTGGCAGTCCTAAGGCAGGAGCCTCAATGAGCCGTTGTTTCAGGGTCCTAAAGGCAACATCTTGATCTGGGCCCCAGACAAAAGGTTCCTGTGTCCCCCCTTTGGTAGCTTCATATAAGGGTTTGGCCAAAAGAGCAAAGGAGGGAATCCATAACCGACAGTAGCTAGCTGCACCTAAGAAGCCTCGTAGCTCTTTGCGACTCTGGGGTAGAGGTATCTGGCACACAGTTTCTTTCCTTGCATTACTGAGAGACCGTTGATTCTTAGAGATTTCAAATCCTAGGAACTGGACTCGAGTTAAGCAGATCTGGGCCTTCTTGAATGAGACTTTATAGCCACAGGCATCAAGGAGACGGAGAAGGTTAAGGGTGCCCTGGGAACATCGATGAGGGTCAGGGGCACAAAGTAACAAGTCATCCACATATTGGATTAAGGTAAGGACCCCTTCTTGGGTGTCAAAGTTCTCTAAGTCTTTACCGAGGGCCTGTCCAAACAATGAAGGAGAATTTTTGTAGCCTTGGGGCAAACGAGTCCAAGTGTACTGACATGGGCTGGAGGCTCCAGGGGCTCTCCATTCGAAGGCAAAGATGTCTCTGGACTGGTGGTGAAGTCCAATACTGAAGAACGCATCTTTCAAATCCAAGACAGTAAACCATGCAGCCGTGGATGGAATCAGAGTCAGGATTGTATAGGGATTTGGCACTACAGGGTGGATAGCTTCTACTTGAGTATTCACTGCCCTCAGGTCTTGGACTGGGCGGTAATCAGGATTCTTGGGGTCTGGAGAAGGCTTAGGTACTGGAAGGATCGGAGTATTCCAGGCAGATTCACAGGGGATCAGGATGCCATCTTTCAGGAGTCTCTGAAAGTGTTTGGTTAACACTCTTCGGGCATCTTCACGAATAGGGTATTGACGCTCTCTCACTGGATTGGCAGTAGGTTTAAGGACCACAACTACAGGAGGTTGGTGTTTAGCAAAGCCTGGGGGATTATCTTCTGCCCATACAGTTGGCACTTCATTTCGGTAGTACAATTTATCCTGCACCTTTTCCTTGTCATAAAAAGCATCTTTATCAGTCTGATACTGGACTTCTTCAGGGTCACCATCAGGGTGTCTTCTAAATCCACATCCCATTAGGACCTCAGGAAGTCGCCACTCTTCTGTAGCATCAACCTCTAAATTACAACACACTAGTGAAGTTTGAGTCTCTGGAGGTAAGGACAGAAGTGCTGAGCCATCCGGAGTATCAAAGGTTATGGAGGCACGCATTTTAGATAAAAGATCTCTCCCAAGCAAATTAATCGGACAGCTGGGATTTAAGAGAAAACGGTGGGTGACCCGGTGACCTCCTAGAGAACAGGTTCTTGATTGGAGGTATGGGAGAGCAAGTTTCTTCCCTGCCATGCCTACAACTGTTAGGCTATCTTTAGTGGGCAGAGCAATGGGTGTCGTTACAATGGATACTTCAGCCCCCGTGTCTAACATGAAATCAACAGGATTTCCTTCAATATTTAAGCGGACCAAGGGCTCCCGAGGGCCACAATTGACAGAGCCCGGTCGCCCCTAATCATCATAGTTCATTCCGGCCATACCAACAAAGCCATCTTCCGACTTCCCTGCAGGGTAGGTGCGGCTGTACCGGCTTTCATTAACTTGCCCTCTTGGAAGGTGGTTAAAGCTCTGTCCTCTTCCTTGGCCTCTAGATCCTCCCCTCCCCCGGAGTCTGGACTGGCGGTTCGGACATTCGTTTTTCCAGTGGCCATCCGCTCTACAGTATGCACATTGGTCCCGGCCTAGGGTTCTAGGACCACGGGGCTCAAGGTTGGATGTTGGGGACGGGCGGTCATACTCATGGCCTTGGATCACTGCTGCTAAAATTGCTGCCTTTCGTCTATGCTTAGCTTCTTCTTCTTTCTTCTCTTCTTTATCTCTATTCACAAAAACCTTCTGGGCCACCTCAATTAATTGGGACACGTTCATCCCTTGGAACCCTTCTAACTTCTGTAATTTGCGTCTAATGTCAGGTGCAGCCTGGCTAACAAAAGATGCATTCACCATTGTACGGTTTGCTTCTTCCTCTGGGTCAAAAGGAGTGTAGAGGCGGTAAGCCTTGTACAGTCTTTCAAGGAAGGTATAGGGTGGCTCAGTTGGCTCTTGAATGACCTCCCTCAATTTAGCCATATTCATGGGCTTCTTTCCTGCTTCCTGGAGACCTAAGAGGATGGCAGTTCGGTATTCCTCTGATCTTCCTCTATCTGCATCTACATTGGGGTCCCAATTTGGGTCTATATCTGGGAAGCGGGCACGAACCCAGTCAGCTGCATTAGGCTGTTGGTCAGCAGGGACTCTGTTTTCAACAGTTTTCTTAGCAGCTGCCATGACTTTCCGCTTCTCTTCTGAAGTTAATAAAGCAGTAAGTAACTGGCTACAATCTCGCCAGGTAGGGGCATGTGTAGCCATAATTGTTGTAAACAGATCTGTCATGGGTCGGGGGTCTTCACTATATGGGGTCGTCTGTGTTCTCCAATTACAGAGATCGACAGTACTGAAAGGAGAATAGACCCATCTCATAATCCCATCCGCTCCTGCTGGAACTTGACGGAGAGGGCAGACTGTTGCTAAATTGCCAGTTTCCTGAGATTTGCCTACAGGCACTTTAAAAGGGTTCATTTCACTGAGTCCTGATGTAGGACTCCAATGAGTGGCGGGGCTCCAGGTCCCTGTTGTCGGATTTTTCTTAAGGACTGTCTTAGGTATGGGAGTGACAGGGGTCTCAGGTTCAGGAGCAGAGGCAGTAGCCAAACAGTCCACTAAGGATGGATAAATGGTGGAGACTGGCACTGAAGGGCTAAGCGCTTCACTGATTTGCAGTTCCTGAAGCTGCTCCTGGGCTGCAAGTTCTTGGGCGGCACGGGCCTGCGCAGTCTGTGATCTAGTCACTCTTGCTTCTGGGGGCGGAGTTGGAAGAGGAGGCGGTGGCAATGGCCCAGCAGAGTATGGTGGGGGCCAATCATCCTCCGGTGGCGGGCAAGTCACTTGGGGGCCTTGGGGCCTGCTTTCTGGGGTATTCAGGGTTGGACAAATTGCTGGCATAGTTCCTGGTGTTGGGCAAACTATAGGCTGGTTGGCTGCTGGGGCAGAGCCCTGTCGGGTTTTAAATCGCTTGGCCTTGGAAGGATTTTTCCTCACATATTCATACCAGCAGTAGACATAATGGAGCTGCTGATCGGAATGGTCCTCTTGGGGATCCGTAGCTGCCAGATAGACTCTGTGTAGCAGAGAGAGATCCATGGAGCCCTCTGGTGGCCATCCCACTGTAAACGCAGGCCAGTTTACCTCACAAAATGTCTGCAGACAGACTGGATTTAAAACTACGCCATGAGTGGCTGTGCCAAAAATTTCTTCAAAGTGCTTGAGCATAAACTGAAGAGGGGTTTTGGGCTTTGCCTGACTCCCTCCCATTTTGAACAGACAAAAGACAGACAGCTGGGTATACAGAGGGTGGGGTAAACAGGGAGAGTGGTAAGGGGTCCACTGCTCCTAGACACATAAAAGGGAGACCTTAACCACAAATGCTTCCACCTGTACCCGACTCAGATGCGATCTCTCGACTGAGAAATGCGAGCTTGAGGTGACCACAATTCAATTTGACTTTCTCCTATTACGGGAGTCCGCCTTTTCACACTCACACACCATGCATTCACTTCAACACAGATCCCACCCTGATCATAGGAAAGCCAAGGCTTTCCTAGCCTGCCTGACAGAAACTGACCCGATAGGAAGGTGATCAGGCTTCCTCTTCCCTTCAACTGAAGGGGACCGATACCGATTAATACTGACCTGACTCTGACCAGACTGGACTCCGGAGTCTTCCCCTGATGTTCTCCTCCTGGCTGAGTTCACTGAGCAAGCGACTTTGGTGATAACCAGCCCTGGAGAGGAGTGAGTGATCGGCTTTTCGAAATCGAAAATGGCGCCTTTGCCGCCAAACAGTCCTCAGGCAGTGCGGTTCACTTCAAAATCGTGGCTCAGGAGGGCCCCAACAACCCGGCCTTGGTTGGGTGCTCCCCCCTTTCCCGGTCAGGGAACCAGAAATGTAGCACGGAGAAAGGGGCCTAAGCCCAAGCACAGACCACCAGATCAACAGAAGGAGAAGAACTTTATTGGCGCCGGTTCAGTCAGCGAAACACGCTTTAAACAGACTGAACCCAGAGCAACGCAGGCTCCAGGCTTTTATACTGCAACAAGGTTACACGTCACCATTTACATCACCAGAGTGGAATTTTCCATTGACTAGGCTTATTTTTCCCTCCCAAACTACACAAGCTCACTTCTGCCCCCTTATGACTGGAACATGAACAGCAATTATCCCCTTATATGGGCAAGGAATAATAATGCCTACTTCAATACTAAATATTTTGGACAGCCACTGCCAGGAAGACCAAGGGTTTCTGACTTCATAGCAGACAGTCTCATATGTTTAACACAGAAGGCAGGTGAAGACGAGGTAGTGCCACTAGGAAAGGGCCACAGCTTAGTGGTACAGCATGTGCAGAAGATCATAAATTCAATTCCCAGCATTTCTAGTTGAAATTATTTCACGTAAGAGGGCTTGGAAGGAATCCAGTGGAGACCTTGATGTCAGAGAACAGCCACCTGTCACAGCACTGAGTGAGATGTACTAGTGTCTCATTTAGTATATGGCAGCTTCTTCTATTGAGAGCCAAAATGATGTAGTGGTTAGGATGTCAGAGTCAGATGTGGGCAACCCAAGTTTGGATCCCCACTCTGCCATGGAACTTGTTGGGTAGGTGATCGTGGACCAGTTGCACACTCTCGCCCTAAGAGGATTGTTGTGAGGATAAAAGGTATAAAGCAACTTTGGGTCCCCAGTGGGGAAAAAAGTGAGGTTAAATGAAGATAAATAACATATTGAAGAAAATGTTTCACCAGAGAAGTGGACCTTAAGGAGGGACTTTCAAAAGACAGGTGGAAGTACTGGGAAGCCATTTGCAAAATGGTTGTTCAGGAGGCTGACTTACTCTGAAGAAGTAAACAGTTAGCAGGATGCAAGAGAGAGAAAGAGAGAGAGAGAGAGCCCTGTTGGCAAGTGGGCACAAGCAAGAGGAGGCAAGGCAGCTCTTGTTCCCCCCTCCCATTCCCCCAGCTGTCTGTTTGCTCTTCTCCCTCATCTGCTGTGGCAAGCAGGAATCTAGATGTGTTGCACAGCAGATGATGAAGGGTGTGTGTGGGTGACAGGAACCAGTGGGGAGAGCTGCAGCTATTTTGGTTCCTGCTGCAGGAGAAGATTGCAGGCCAAAATCCATGTGTCAGGACAGAGGTTCCCAACCTTACTCATGGTTATAGGTTATAGTAGGGTCTTACCTTTTAAAAGCTCTGTTTCTCTGTTTGGCTGCAGACGTGGCGTGCTGGAGGGAGAGGCATCCATCTGCAGCATGTTTGTCACCAGAAATGGTGCTGGGGGCCATGCTTGCTCCTTCCTCTGGCATCACAGGTTATTTTTGTTTGCTTGTTCAAGTCCCCTTGGTGGGGACTTCTGCAACCCTGAGATTTGGGGATCCCTGGAAAAAGGCACAATGTGTTACAATGCAGAAATTAAAAGCTACAATGAAAAATATATCAAAACAAGGTGTTTGTGTGCCAAAATACCTACTTGAGCAACTCACAACATAAAACACGTAAAATTATAAAATAATTTTAAAAATTGAAATGTTAATTATCTAGCCAATAAAAAAACTCCAGAGCATAAAATAATTTGCAGCCCAACTAATGCTCATAACAGACCATAAAAACAGCTTTAAAAAAGAGGGCATACCTTGACTGGAAGCCTGGGTAGAAAGAAATATTTTGGCCTGGGTCTAAATGATGGTAAGGTAGGCACTAGCTGAGTAGAAGTGGGCACAAACCAGCTCACAAACTAAAATTCATCACAAATTTTGGCCCGTTCATGGTTTGCAAAGCAATGTTTGTGGCGGGATGACCAGCACGAACATTCCACAAACTTTCATGCTGTTTGTGGCAGTTTGTGGTGGTGCATGAATGGAAATATTTCCAGACAGACTGTCCGCTCAATTAAACTGTTTACAAAACATCAAAGCAACAGAGGGGATGGAATTCTCTAGCCTTGGAGACACCAATAAGGGACCTCCGAAGCTTAACAGGCATTGCTGGCTGCCAATAACAGAGTTCCCATTCTGCTCTATGAGATCAGAATGCTATGTATCAGCTCAGCTCTGCAGCTTCTCCGCTGTTGGCAGTTAGACAGAAAAGCAGGGAACTTGTTAAAACCAGAGCACATTCATTATTCTTTTTTTTAAAACATGATCTTTATTGGTATTTAAACAAATTAACTAAAAGAGAAACAAAACAAAACAAAACAACAATTACCAACTCGATATACGACATCTGGATGCAGATAGGTTCCAGTTTTTCACAAAATGTATACATTCCATTATCTTAGCTTATTTGTCATTTAGATACTATTATATATTTACATATGTCTTTCATATCCAGCTCAATCATGGTCAGCTAGATTCGGCTAATTTAAACTACTCTCTCTCCTTTAACCATCTATAAATTTAGGCCAATATTTATCAAAGTTTTCAGAACCTTTTTATTGTAAAAAAAAGTTAATTTCTCCATCTCCGCCACCTCTAATATTTTAGAGATAACTTCTTCTGTAGAAGGAGTTTCCTCATTTTTCCACTTACTAGCGTACAAGATTCTGGCTGCTGTAATAATATGCATCACTAAATATATTTCATTTTTCTTAAACGTATCCGGGATAAAATGTAATAAAAAACATTCCAGTGTTAGTGGTATTGTCTTAGTCAAAATCTCATCAATAATCTCTTTAACCATCTTCCAAATTTTTTCGGCTTTACTACATAGCCACCATAAGTGAAAAAATGTTCAATTGCTATATTTGCATTTCCAACAATTCCTTCCAATTTTCTTATAAAAATTATTTAATCTAACCGGGGAGATATGCCATCTATAGAACTTTTTAATAATGTTCTCTTTAAAGAGACTTGATCTGACAAATTTTACATTTTTCTCCCAAACCTTTTCCCATTGTTCAAACGTCAATGTACTTCCTATATCTCTAGCCCAAGCAATCATTGAAGGTTTTACCCATTCGTCTTGCATCTTCCATTCAAGCCAAAAGTTATAGGCCTTTTTTATAAACTTTTCTTCGGTACCTAACAATATTTTGTCTAATTCAGTTGGATTTTCATAGAACCCGATTTTTTTTATCAATTGACCATCGTGATAGTAATTGTCTTTTTTCCCACCAAGTCATACTTAAGTCTTCGTTATGTAAGATCTCTTCTACTTTCATATTCCCACTTACATCTAAGAAATCTTGATATTTCGATTTTTTATATTTAATATATAAAGAGGGTTTTACAAACGCTTCAATAGGTGAAATCCATCTTGGAAGTTTTATATAGTATCTTTGCTTTATTTCTTTCCAAATTTTATATAATGCGCCTCTTATGGAGTGCTTAAAATAATTATGTATTGAAGCTTTATTATACCACAGGTAAGCGTGCCAACCCATCTTTAAGTCATGTCCTTCAAGTTTTAACGTTCTTTCATCTTCTAACTTAACCCAGTCCCTTCACCATACCATCGTTGTAGCTCTATAATAAAGGGCCCAATCTGGTAAGGCCAAACCTCCTCTTTCTTTCTTTTCTTGTAAATATTTTAGTTTGATCCTGGGTTTTTTGTGTTGCCATACAAAATCTTTTAGTAATTTTTCAAGTTCTTTAAAAAAAATTGATTCCTTAAAATAGGAATTGTTTGAAAAAGGTATAATATACGTGGAAGAACATTCATTTTTACCGTTGCAATCCTGCCAAACAGTGATAATTGCAATGGTTTCCATCTGTCTAAGTCCTTCTTTATTTCTAACAATAATTTTTGTTAGTTATCATTAAATAAGGAACAACATCTATTAGTTTAAAAAATCCCCAAATATTTAACTTTTTTGCATATTTCAAAACCTGACATTTTCTGTAATTTTCTCTTTTCTTTCTCGTCATAATTTTTTAGTATTATTTTTGTCTTATTTTGGTTTACCTTAAGGCCTGCAACTTCACCATATCCCTGTATTACTTTCAATAGTTACTCTAATGAGCCTTCCGGTTCTTCTAATATAAATGCCATATCATTGGCAAAATCCTGGACTTTAAATTTTCCCCTTTTACCTGCAAACCTTTGATTTCTTCGTTGTTTTGAACTTGTTCTGGCAGTGTTTCTAATACAAAAATAAACAATAAGGGGGACAGGGGGCAGCCTTGTCTTGTACCTTTCAAAATTTGTATCTCTTGCGTTAAAGCACCATTTATTATTATCTTGGCTGATTGCTTATCATAGATTGCTTTAATCATTTTCCAAAAGTCTTCACTGGCCTCCCATCTGTTTAATTTTTCCAACAAAAAATTCCAATTTAGATTATTGAACGCTTTTTCAGCGTCTATAAATATCAGAGCCATACTTTTTCCCGGGTGTTGCTTGTAGAATTCTAAAATATTTAATATGGTTCTTACATTATTTTTTATTTGCCTCTTTGGCAGAAACCCCGCCTGGTCTCTATGAATAACTTGTATCAACACTCTTTTTAATCTACTTGCAAGTATGTATGTGTATATTTTATTATTCCTGATTGTGAACACCTCTCCCCTGCTGGGGTTTGGGTGTTAGGTGGACTCAGGGCTCTGAGTCACCATATCTCTCTGCTCATGCTGAGTGCCTCAGCTGAGCACCCACGTTTTATACTCTCACGATTGTAAACTCCTCTCCCCTGCTGGGGTTTGGGTGTTAGGTGGACTCAGGGCTCATGGCTATGCAAAAGAGATTGGGCTGGATGATGGCCTTGTGTGACCAGTACTCCAGGGGATCAGCATCAGTAGATGCAGGGGACTTGGCGAGGTACTCCCTCACCATCACCTCTGCCAAATCCTCCACCATTGCATGCCTGGCATCCTTGCTGCTGCTGACCTTCCAGTTCAATACTGACAACCAGTAGTGGGGTTGGACTCTTTGAGGCAGAGGTGCTGGGCTCCCCAGCCTCTTCCACTCGCTGTTCCCTCTGGCCACGTCTGTTAACCTGTAGCCTCTGCGCTTCTTTGAAAAGTTCGCACTTTCATTGCAAAAGCTGCACATTCAGGAGAGCAGTGCTGCCTTTTATCCAGGAGTCTCAGATACAGACCAGCTTGTACTCCCCTTCCTTGCAGACCGATACAACCTGGTGGTGATGCCCACTTGCAACCTTTCTGCCAAGGCCCTGACCTTTGGGAGAACAGCTGGCTCCAATGTAGAAGCCGGTGCCCGGTCCAGCCCTCAAATCAGGGGGATGACTTGCCCCAGGTTGGCCATATGGGTGCACAGCATGGTGGTGGTGTTCTGGAAGGACCTGAGGACACACTCCATTTGGGAGAGGGTCAGCCAGTTGTTGGAGCTGATGCTGGGCTCCTCTTCCATGTGTGGGATGGTCACGGAGGAGGATGACATTCTGTGCTGTGCTCTTCTGCTCCACCAAACATGCAATTATGGCATAGGTGGAGTTACTCATCACCCTCCCCCTGCCTCTTGCACAGCACATGGGCAGACTTGATGCTGCATGGGAAGTGAGTGGCCAGGTGTCAGCAGGTCTTGAGCAAGGACTGCATCTCAAGGGGGACAGTATCCCAAGTGGCCTTGACAGTGCTTCCTAGCCCCAGAGCATCCTTCACCACCAGCTGCAGCATGTGCGCCAGGCAGACAATGTTCAAGGGGCACACACTTCACCTCTGCCAGCATGTTGGTGCTGGTGTCCGTGACCATGTAGCCATGGATGATGTTGCTGCCACCCACCCACTTCCTCAGGCTACTCTGTATCATATGGTGATGATATTTTGCGCCACGTGGTCTGCATCCATCCCCTGCACAGGGAGCAGAGCCACTTTGTAGCCCGGTGGCAGGACTGTCCCCTCCGGGGGCCTGGGCCATGCACCAACAGTCCGGCTTGCTGCTCCACTGTGAAGTGCACGGATCTGCTGTGTGCTCTAGATAGCTGAGGCCTGACCATCACCACAACAGCAGGTGAAAGGCTAAGTCCTCCATGAGGGAGAAGAGTTGGCCACCCACAGCAATCATCTCACAGGGTGAGTGACTGCTTCCAGGGCCCTCCACATAGCCCTTTTGACCTCTTGGAGGGTGGCCTGCCTTGATGTCCCACCCATGGCAGGTCACGTGCAGGGAGCCTTTCTTGGAGGGGCCTCCTGCTCCCCCTCCGCTTCTCCCTGCCTTTTCTTCCTCCCATTGGCTGCCGCTCTTTCCTCTGGCGGCAACATAGCTGGGTTACAGTGCACCCTTTGTAGGAGCCTGCAGAGAATGGAGGTGGACAAGTGTTGGGGGACTGCACCCCTCTGGACATGGGTGTGGAACACCTGGCACTCTGCCACACAGGGGTCACTGGGGAGGGTGCAGAAATGTTTCCAAACTGTGGGTTCCCCCCAGATCATTGCTGTCAGAGTCCTCCTCTTCAAAGAGTGTTAGCAACTGCTAGTGTCTCTGGGCCTTTGCTAACAACTCTTTTTGCCTTTGTGGAGAGCCCCAGGAACAGATCAGGGAAAGGAGGCTCTGAGTCCCCTGGTGATGCCCTGCTAGGGCTGGATTCCAGTAGGCTGGCAGGATGAGTTTGGTGCCTGGGGATGGGGGTCTGTGGTATACAGGGGTGGAGGACTTCTTCCCCTCACAATAAGTAACCTTTGCACCCAGTTTCACCCTTGTGGCACACAGAGGTGTTCACACTCAGGAGCGGTGGGAGAGTATAAATGTGGGAGACCTTTTATTGGGATCTGTAACTGGACCTCAGAAATGTTATCCGTCCCCAGCATGAAGAGATTGTAGAGGAGCGGGTGGCAGGGTGAGGTTCCCTGTGCATTTGGTGTGTGTAGCTTGCAGGGGGTCCGTTCTATACATTTTTGAACCTGTGCCTGACATTTCCCCCAAACGTTTGTCCTTAATCCTGTTGGGTTTGCGCTGCCACAGTGGCACTGGTTTGTTTGTTTGTTTGTTTAATTTATACCCTGCCCCCCCGCCAAGGCAGGCTCGGGGTGACTCAGCTAGCAAAAATGGTTCTGCTGGGCTTGCAAAAATGCCCCCCACCTTCTGTATTTACTGCAGAGATCCTCTGGGACTTTGGTTCTGTTCTGTGGGGCTTCTATAGCCTTGGGGTTTCTTTGCTGCTTTTTTCTCTCCATTGGAAACAATAGAGGATGGGGGCACCTTCTTGGGGGGGCATAACTCTGACCCCGTAGATCCAATCCTCAACAAACCTGGTGGCCAGGTAGAGAAGAGTCAGGTGGAGATCCCCTGTGAGTTTGGTGTCTCTAGCTTGCACGATCCATTCTATACACTCCTGAACCTTCTGAACCTGCACCAGTCATTTCCCCAGAAAGCACTTTCTTGGGGGCACCTTCTTTGGGGGGCCATAACTTGGACCCCATAAATTCAATCCTCACCAAACTCGGAGGGCAAGTAGAGGAGAGTCATCCAGGTATCTCCTGTGAGATTGGTGTCTCTAGCATGCTGGGGGGGGGCATTCTACTGCATCATGAACCTCACAAACCAAACCAATTAGTTTAGTATCTAAAAGTTTGTGACCGTTCATGGTTTGCGAACCGGGCATGCCACGAACCACAAACTGAACCACATTTCCCCAGTTCATGCTAGGGTTGCCAGGTTCCATCTTCTCCCTGGTGGGGGGGAACCTTCCCTTTAAATGGTTGGGGGGGAAAGCAGGTGCCTTGCACGCCTGCCCTGCAAGCTGTGAATTTGCCGCTTGCAGGACAGACACGCACAGCCCCCACTTGAAAAGACCGGGTGCTCTGTGTGCCTGTCCTGCAAGCCACAAATTCGCCACTTGCAGGACAGGAGCGGTGGGTGCCCTGTGTGCCTCTCCTGCAATTTGCAGCTTGTGGGGCAGGTGCGCATTGTGCCTGCTCTTTTGAAGCAGGGCCATGGACTGTTGGGGGTGGGGCTTCCCCCTGCCACCCAGCTGGCCAGTGTTTGGGGGAGCCCCAAAAATCAGGGGATTCCCCCGTCCCCACCTGGAAATTGGCATCCCCAGTACCATTGCTATAGCTGAGCCTCAAGGGGGAGGCGCTGCCACTGAAAATGCCTCATCTCTATTTGCCACCTACCTTATCTGTGAAGGTAGGGGACAGAGAAAAAACCTGGGAGAAGTACCTTAATGGGTGGGCTGGACAGTATGGGAGAAGTGGTCCTTCAGATACCCCAGCCCCAAGCCATTTAGGGCCAGAAAGGTAAGAACCAGCACTTCAAATTGCACCCAGAAACAGATGGATAACCACGGGCAGCTAACAAAGGAATAAGTTGCAAGGACACAAAACAATACAACTGTGCCATCAGTAAGGTAAAAACAACATACAGGTTAAAAACATAGCCAGTTCCTTCCTGAATACAGAATGTGGAGATGACCTAACGATACAGAGCTTGCTGTGCAGGGCCAGGGTTGCCAACCTCCAGGTGGGGCCTGGAGATCTCCCTGACTGACAACTGATCTCCAGATGACACAAACCAGTTCTCCTGAAGGAAACAGTACTTTTGGAGGGCGGACTCTGCGGTATCACATGCCCCCTAATTTCCCTCTATCCTTCTAAGGCACCACACCCAAATTTCCAGGAACTTCCCAAACTGGAGTTGGCAAGCCTATGGAAGATTATCAAAGTCCAGCTTCAGGAATCCCAGCGGGGACAGATCTTATCTCTGATTTTGATTCCCAAACACTACTCGTGCATCAGGCTGGGACCTTTGTCTGCACGAAAGCAATTGTGGGTCTGCAGGGCCCGTTTCTTCCTTGGCAAGCTATATTCAGCAGTTTGGACTGCACAGAGTCGAGCACCCACCCGGTCAGTTTTCATCAGCAGCCCTTTTAACGGCTCTGGCTTCTCTTCTGCAGTGTGGCTGCTGAGCTCAGCTCCTCCAGTTCCATAACAGCTTTTAGAATTACCGACAAATGGAGACCTTTCAACAGGCCCTGCCCCCAGCTGTGCTGGCTTTTAGCCACAAGCCCCCTCCGTCACTGCCATTATATATATAAGCAGACACACTTTGAGGGCAATGCATTCCAGCACAAAAGGAAATGGGAGAATAAAGCTGTAGGCGGATACAAAAAACCCCTCAACTTTTGGAGTACAAGGACAGGTTTTTGCACTTAGAAACCAAATGCCCAGTTTTGAGCATTAGCTTGAAAGACAGGTGACTATTAAGGGGAACAGAGGAAGCAGGCAGGCCCCCCAGCATGTTTGGAGCCCGTTCCAGCTGAGAAGCCCCCCTCCATCCAACTCCCAGCTGTTATTGCCGAGGCAATCCATAGGGGGCCGGAAGGCAGCCAGGCACCCTTCCTTTGTGTCTGAGTCCAGAGTCAACTCCCCCTCCCCAAGGAATATTTGTATTGAATTTTAATATCCTTTGTATTGGTTTCTTTTTACTCCTGTTATTTGGACTACTTGCACATGGAGGTTTTGCTCTGGCTTCCTGTCTAAACTGGAGGGAGTGGTTGTTTTTTTTAGCATCCACACAATGTCAGCCCATCATTATCTACTTTCTGTGTTCTTCCCACTTTGCCGTTGTCTTTTCCAAAGCTGCTCTGATACGATCTTTTGGGAAAGACTGCAAGTAAAATGCCTTTGCAGGTTGTGTGAGTGAGAAAGGGCACATTTTTACGGGACTTGGGGTTGCCAACTCTGGCTTGGGACATGCTTGAAGATTTGGGGGCAGCGCCTAAGAAGGACAGTACTGGGGGTGGGGACTCAGCGGGAATGTGATGCCATACAGTCCATCCTTTGAAGCTGCTGTTTTCTCCAGGAAACTGATCACTGCAGTCTGGAGGTCAGTTGTAATGCTGAGAGATCTCCAGGCCCCCACCTGAATATTGGCAACCCTATGTGTAGTGTGTGTGTCTGGGAGAGTAAGAGAGGTATTTGTAATGCAAATGAGCATTCTGGCCCAAACATGGCTCACAAAACAATTGGCACAACAACTATTGGAAACCTGGGTTGTGTCGGAAAAGGCTCTGAAGCTCTTTGACCTGATAGAGACTTGAATCATCACACATGATGGAGGGCTCAGATTGTCCCCCTACTGACCGCGTTATGCGTTTCCCTTGCTTTGCTGCAACCTTTCCCAAACCAGGGAGTGGGTACTTGGGTGGATGTGGGTATAGCATGCAATAGGCCTGCCGGCCTCCAGGTGGAGCCTGCTTTGGAGAGAGGACTGTATGGCCTTCTATTCCACTGTGACTCCTCCCTTCCCCATGCTCCACCCCCAGATCTCCAGGAATTTCTCAGTCTAGCTAGCACGAGACAGGCTCAAAAAGGAGGGATTTGAGCTTCACAGAAAACCTCTCTAACTGGCTGCTTCAGCTATTCCTTTCTTTCCCATGTACTAAGGCAACACATAACTTTGTGGTTGTGCTGCTTGATCTGTTTTAATCTCTCTCATTTGGTCTAATGGTAATAGTGTGCCAAAGTGTTCCACTGGTATTGTGTTTAGCAGTGGGGAATGCAAGGCAACAGAAGCCCATTCACCCGCTTGGCTTGGCTTTCGCAGTTGCACCAGCCGCAGTTCCTTTGCCTGGAGCTCCCTGCCTAGGCTGGCAGGGACCACGGCTGGGGATTTTTGATGTCTAGACAAGGCAGTCAAGAAGAGTCACATGGAGGAGCTGCAGAACCACTTATGAATCCTTTGCCGGCCTTTTAGTTGCAACAACCTCCACTTTATCTCCTTGTGACGCATTCCCTTGGTGGCAGGTTTGTGCACAGGTCCTTGCATAGCCCCAAATCACACAGCTGAGATTAGTTCCCCCTTGACAATTTTTACTATTACACTCACAAGTGGAGGCCAGTGCCAACTGACCAAACAAACAGCCGAAAAAACCCTAGCTCAGGCTGCTCCTGTGCCTTTAAAAAGCAGCTGACTTTGGAAATGTCAGTGAAATGAAGCTTTTCCTGGCACAGAGCTAAGCATTATCATTTAGTAATTGCTGCAAATCTAGCTGCTTCTGAAAACACAGAAATTGGTAATCCGAGCAGAGGTAGCATTTGTGGAGCAGGAAGGAACATATCTCCCACTCTCCTAAGAGACATTTGTAATGCAAATGAGCATTCTGGCCAGTGACCTGGGCTGCAAACACTATTGACATGTTCAGTCAGAAATCTGTGGCTGAATCTCCTAAACAACATGGTAGGGGTGAAATGGATTGGGAGCCACACTCCTGGAGGAGGGTTTTCCTTCCATGCTGTTCCCCAAAGAAAAAACACATATCCATCCAAGGTGCCATGAGCCACTACTGTAGAAAGGGGGGGGGAGGATGGATATGATTCTTTTTATTCTCTCTACCATAGCTCACAACACCTTAGGAAGGGGGTAAGAAATTTCTAATGGGGAAGCGGCAGAGTGGAGAGGGAGGGGCAAGGACTAAAGCCCCCAACCAGTCCTGCCATTCTGACCCAGTTCTGTGTGTTGTCCCTCCCGCCCCACCTTTTAGCCATCAAGAAAGCACAAGGAGATCTGATTCTGGAGTTCGATGTGCCGTGTAGTTTGGGCCACAAAGGGTTTTGGCTTTATAATGGATTGCTACAAGAATCACCTCAGGCAACAGAATTTTTTTTGGGGGGGGGGTGCAGCTGCCCCTACCCAGGAACCAGAGAAGATGATCCTCTTTTCCTCCTGGCACACCAGGCCTCTTTCAAAGCAGCACAGCGAGGGGCACAAGCCCCTTTCCATCTTGTCTCTACTGCACTCAGGTAGGGAAAACACACGTGCATCATACGGCCGTATCACAAGCTGCAACTGCAGAGGTATATTTTGGACCACTGAGAACCTATTTTAGGACAATTTTTTCTCCCTTTAACAATAACAAATACCCTTTGAATTCTTAAATCAGTGAAAAATGAGATTGTTCCATATTACCTTTCCCCCTAACTTTTTGCAACCAAAACTGGTTCCCAAAGGGACTCATAGGACTTCAAATCCATTATAAAATGCGGGGGTGCTGTGCTGTTTCCTGCTTTCCCAAAAGTGAATGCCAAGTAAATTAATGTAGGCAGGGTACAGTCTTCTACACACTGCAGTGTCTAGTGGATGGAGTACTTGGACCGAGATCCTTAGGACAATGTAGTGCCGTGGTTAGACTGTTGGTTTAGGAACATGCAGGTTCAAATCCATCGCCCCATGGAACTCCGTAGGTCACCTCTGACTAGTTGATTTCTCAGCCTAACTTACATCACATGGGTTGTTGAGAAGACAGAATGGAGGAAGGGAGAGCAATAGGTTGGGTCCACTGGAAGAGTTCACACAAGCAGTCACCAGGGTTTGCTAGCCAGCTTCCCATGAGAACCTTGGTTAGCATTACTAAGGTTGGTATGAATGTAATCCTGTCCTTATATATAAAAGCATTTTTGTATGGCAACATTCTATGCCCGCCAAAATCAGTTGGCTGTGATATGTCAATCACAAGGTGTCTCTATCCACTGGCTGCATTACCTGAGTTCTCTCCCACTTTTCTCTGATTGGGCCAGCATTTCAAGGTCATTTGCATATGGAAGCTGATTGAACTTCACTCCATTCCGTACCTCAAACCACCCCCATTTGCATATGCGACCTGGTGTATTCTGAGGTAAAATATGTCCTCACCCACAACACATCTCTTCCCCTTCAAAAGAAACAAACCCGATAACACAACCATGCCACACCACAAAAAAGACAGATCACACCACAAGGAGAATACTACAAGGTAAAAAATGATAGGAAAAGGTACCAGCAGTCACCCCATTACTGCCACAGATATGTACCTGAGAGCCCTTCAGAGGATGGTGTGCAGGTCCCAGGTTCATGTTATAAAAGCGGCCTGGGGGATTATGGACCATTCACAGACTTTCAACCTTAACATACCTCACAGGGTTGCTGTGCAGATCATACAGGGGAGAGGAGAATGATGTCAGCTGCTTTGGT